>NC_064808.1:84413651-84463212 GCF_023721935.1 Panthera uncia | reverse complement strand
GAGGAATGAGGTAGTTTCTGTTTGCCATGTGGGAATTATCTCTCAACTTTCTCTGACTAAATGCAATCATGTTTCTCAGTCATAACAATTTGCACCCGGGGTGTTACACATGCCAGGTAACTTTGTTAAACCACAAAACAAGCCAACAACCCATAGCAGAAGATGAATGGGACTTTGGAAAGAATATCTGCTTTTTTTTTTTAATGTTTATTTATTTATTTGAGAGAGCAAGAAAATGTGTGTGAGCAGAGGAGAGCAGAGAGAGAGAGAGAGAGAGAGAGAGAGAGAGAGAATCCCAAGCATGCTCTACACAGTCATCATGCAGCCCAATGCAGGGCTCAATCCCACGAACCTGTGAGATCATGAACTGACCTGAAACAAGAATCGGCTGCTTAACCGACAGAGCCACCCAGGCACCCCAAAATTATCTGCTTTTGAGCTTTTAAAAAGTGCATTTTGTTTTTATCTACATGGAAAGCAAGATGTTAAAAAAGTTAATTATGGCAACAAATGTCTGTAGTTTCAAATCCAAAGTTCTTCCTGGACATAGAAACAGTCTCATTCAGATCCTTGTGCATTTTATGATAGTAATTATCCGAACTTGGCTCTGGGACTCTAAAAGGAAAATTCTATTCAATTTCAACATCGATGTTGTCAAGAAATTTTCTTGAATGCCAAGATTCTAAGGCTAGAATCTTGGAACCAGAGTCCTTATGGTATTAGCACAAGGCAAGGCTGCTTATTCCACAGTGCTCAGGACAACCAAGAATGGAAGAGCTCACAGCTTCTTGTTCTACTTAACTATTAACAGTGGGTTAATTGAGAGGTTTTTTTTTTTTAATTTTTGTTAACGTTTATTTATTTTTGAGACAGAGAGAGGCAGAGCAGGGGAGGGGCAGAGAGAGAGGGAGACACAGAATCTGAAACAGGCTCCAGGCTCCGAGCTCTCAGCACAGAGCCCGACGCGGGGCTAGAACTCACAGACCGTGACATCATGACCTGAGCCGAAGTCGGTCGCTTAACTGACAGAGCCACCCAGGTGCCCCAATTGCGAGGGTTTATAAATAAAGGTTCTGAGGTTCTCTCACCTTCCTGAGGTTTATATTTGTTTCATAATACGTTCGTGTTCCACTTAAATTTGTTTTAAAAGTCATACAAGCTTGAACTTATGACTAGAAAAGGGACATAACTTTTCAAAAGAAGCCAAACCATAAACCTTGCCAAGGTATCTGTAATTGTAATGTTTAAAAGCAAACTTAAGCAATGTATAGAAATTTCCCATATCTATAGGAACTGTGGGGTGTGGGGTACAGGGTGTGGGTTATAGGGCAGAACAAGAGGCTGGCTTCCCCTTTGTCCAAAGAAATACGCATAAGAAGGGATTGCTATGGTATTATATTATGATGTATTTATCTTTTATCCATCTGAAGTTTTGTCTGTGTTGGTGGACTGAAGGGTGACCCACTGCTCGTGATCCATCATGCTGCTGGAAGTGTTATGAGGGTGAAGAGAAGAAAAGAGGAATTAGGATAGGATTGTGAGTTTGTGTTTGGAGAACATAGAAACACCCAAGGAAAGCAGTGAAATCAAATTGCTGCGGGTGGTAGTATTAACTGAGGGAGCACTTTATATACTTCAGACCATTCCACGGCACAGTAGATTTATATGACACATTGAAGCCCAAGGGATCTCTGGGTGAAAAAATTATGGAAAAGAATAAAAGATAAAAACTGATTAAAACAGAATTTTCAGTGGATACAAGATGTTTTCTGTAATGAGTAGCACATTCAATTCTATAAAAGGTTAAGGTCCTTTGTTGGTTCAAGTGATTGATATTATTGATATCTGTAAGTAATCAGAATTTTATAATACAAAGACTAATGGCAAACTTTGAGATAATAAGAAAGAATTATAGCCCATAATTAAGAGTCTATGTTCCCTTCCCTGCTTAGTTGGAACTGGAGACTTATCAAGTGTTTTAACTAGGGAAATGAATTTCTGCTATCTGCTTGCTACATATACCTTGGTATTCTTGAGGCAAGGTGAGATTTCCCAGGGAAGTGAATACATCTTTATTCAATTTATTGGGATGTTGGGAGAAGAGAGAAATGTTTGAAGACAATACTCACTGTGGCTTATCCTCTTGCTCTCTCCCTTTTACACCCAAAGAGCCATCCTCATTGTCTGTCAGGATTCCATCCCAGCCTTCCATAAATGAGGTCTCAGAGCACTTAGGCAAGGATCCTTAACAAAAGCCTTTTAAAATTGTACACTCTTGTCAGGACAATTAAAGGCTCTATATAAGAAAGAAGGCAGAGACAAAACTGATGAAAATGCTGAAAATGAAAAATTGTGCATCTCTCCGCAGAGGGAGTTTCATAGAGGTATATACATTTAGTTGAGCTGAACAAATTATTCAACTCAAATCTGCAGGGGAAACCAGGGGTAGATTAAGCAATGATTGATAAATTAAGTGGGTAATTATTTCTATTTTTTTAAAAATTGCTTTAATTGCATTTCCCTTTAAATATGTATGGTAGAAGCCTTATCCTGAGTTCAGACAAGTCATTTGATGTTTGGCAAACTAGTATACAATCTACCAGATGTGGTTTGGGGTGAGACACTCCAAGGATGGCCAGGCGGGTGCTCATCCTTAGGGAAAGAGAGCCTGGCTTATAAACTTCGACCAATAGCAAAAGGGAGCCTCTGGGTCTGAAAGGACAGTGGTTCTGGGTAAAACGTAGAGCCTGCCATTTGGATTTATAGGAAGCACTGAGCACGCCCTCCCTTCCCCCAATTCCCACGCTGCATCCTTGGAAGAGAAGTGAGTATGCAGAAGAACAAAAAGCTATCTCACAAAAAGCTTCTTTATGGCTTGGAAGCACAAGCGGCAGGACTTTGGTATCGCTCTGAGCAAGCCCACTCCAAATTGGCAATGGAGGCTCTCTCGCCACAGAGCCTCAGCCAGTTTGCAGTATTGTTGTCTTTGTTGTTAATGGTTTCATTGAGATGTAATTGACATATAATAAGCTGTACATTTCAATTTGGGAAAATTATATACATTATATATGATGTGTGTATTATATATGATGTGTGTGTATACCCATTAAAGTGTCACTACCATAAAGATAATAAACATATCCATCACCCTAAAACATTCCTTATGCTCCATTTTAATCCCTCCCTCATGAATTTCGCAAATGCCCTATCTTCAGGGAACTACTAACCTGCTTCCTGTAATTATAGATGAGATGGCATTTTCTAGAAATTTCTAGAAATAGAAAAAAAATATTTGCCCTTCTTTTCTGGACTTTGGATTCAGCATAACTATTCTGATTTCATCCTCATTGTTGAACATATTATATATCAAAAGTATTTTATTTTTTATTTCTGAATAATATTTCACTTTACGGAAAACCATAATTTGTTTATCCATTCACCTGATGTTGGGCATATGAGTTGTTTGTTGATTTGGGTTATTACAAATGAAGCTGATACAAACATTTGCCTACAAATCTTGGGATGAACACGTTTTCATATCTTTTGGATATACAGCTAGGAATGGAATGTCAATTATCTGATAGGTGTATGTCTAAGTTTTTTAGAAATTGCCAAATTGTTTTCTAAAGTGCCTGTGCTTTTTTAATATGCACACCAGCACTGTATGAGTGTTCCTTTGTTTTGTATCTTTACTAACACTTGGTATGATCAGTCATTTTTAATTTTAGACATTCTAATACATGTGTAGTGAGGTATTTCATGATTTAAATTTGCATTTCCCTCATGACTAACCCTGTGAACATCTTTTCCTGTGCTTATTTGTTATCCAGCTAATATCTTTAGTGAAGTATCTTTTAAGTATTTTGTTCATTTTTAATTGAGTTGTTTATTTTTACTTTGTTATTGAGTTTTGAGAGTTTTGATGTATTCTCTGGATACATATTCTTTATCATAAATGTGACTTGCAAACATTTTTCTCCCAGTCTTTCATTCTTTTAAAATAATATTTTGGAGAACAGAAGTCTTAGTTTTGATGTAGCCCAATTTATCTTCTGTTATTGTTTTTGTTTTGGGTATAGATCATGTTTTTGGTAATGTATCTAAGAAATTTTTGTCCAAACCAAGGTCACAAAGATTTTCTTCTAGAAGTTTTATAATTTTATTTTTATTTATTTATTTATTTATTGTTAAATGTTTGTTTATTTATTTATTTCAAGCGCAAGAGAGCATGAGTGGGGGAGCAGCAGAGAGAGAGAGAGAGAGAGAGAGAGAGAGAATCCCAAGCAGGCTCTGCACTGTCAGTGCAGACCCCAAGGTAGGGCTCAAAATCACAAACTGTGAGATTATGACCCAAGCCAAAGTCAGATGTTCAACCAACTGAACCACCCAGACACCCCTATAATTTTAGTTTCATATTTAGGTACATAATCCATTGTTAGTTAATTTTTATGTGGTATGGGATATGGATTAAAGTTTATTTTAACCTCCTCCTCCCCATATGGCTATCCAATAGTCTCAGCAAATATGTTGAAAAGACAATTATTTTTCTACTAATTTGCCTTTGCACCTTTGTAGAATGAACATTTAACTTGTCAGAGTCTACTTTGACATATACATATATGTCAAACAATATAGCAATATGACATTGTTATATGTATAATTTTTTTTTAAGTTTCTTTATTTCTGAGAGAGAGAGAGGGCATGAGCGGGAGAGGAGCAGAGAGAGGGAGACACAGAATCCAAAGCAGGCTCCAGGTTCTGAGCTGTCAGCCAGAGCCTGATGCTGGGCTCAAACTCACAAATTGCAAGGTCGTGACCTGAGCTGAAGTCGGACGCTTAACTGACTGAGCCACCCAGGTGCCCCTGTTAAACTTATGAATCTTATAAGAGTATATTTCCATTTCTCTTCTCTTGGCCTTTGGGCTATTTTTTTAAAAAAAATATTTATTTATTTATTTATTTATTTATTTATTTATTTATTTATTTTGAGGGAGAAAGAGTGAGGCAGCAGGGGAGGAGCAGAGAAACAGGGAGAGAATCCCAAGCAAACTTCATGCTGTCAATGCGGAGCCCAATGTGGGGCTCGAACCCATGAACCATGAGATCATGACTGAGCTGAAATCTAAAGTCAGATATTTAATCAACTGAGCCACCCAGGTGCCCCTGGGTTATTTTTTATGTAATTTTTACTTTCATATATGTTATAAAATCCACAATATATTGTTATTATTTTGCTTCAAATAATAAATTATCTCTTAAAGATATTTAAATAATGGAAAAATTATCTTCACATGTATCTATATACTTCACATTTCTGATACTTTTTGTATGAATTGAGACTATTATCTGGAATTTTATTTTATTTATTTATTTCTTTTTTTTACTTTTTTGCTTGAAACAAGTTCTTCAAGTTTTCTTATGGAACAAGTCTCCTGATAATTAATTCTTTCAGCTTTTTAAAATGTCTGAAGTAGTTTTTTTTTCACATTCCTCTTTGAAATATACTTTTATTGGGTAAAATAATGTTTCTTTCCTCTTTCAGTACTTTAAAGTACTTCTGGCTTGCAATGTTTTTAATGAATAATCTGCTGCCATTTCTATGACATTTGTTCTGTATACAAGATGTATAATTTCTATGACTGCTAGATTTTCTATTTATCATTGGTTTTAGGGAATTTGGCATGGTGTAACTTTTTTTTCACATTTCTTGTGCTTGGATTTGTTGAGATTCTTTAAAAAAATTTTTTTTTTAATTTATTCATTATTGAGAGACAGAGGGAGACAGAGCATGAGCATGGGACGGACAGAGAGAGGGGGAGACACAGAATCTGAAGCAGGCTCCAGGCTCTGAGCTGTCAGCACAGAGACCAACATGGGGCTCGAATTCATGAGCTGTGAGATCATGACCTGAGCCTAAGTTGGACGCTTAACCGACTGAGCCACCCAGGTGCCCGCCCCCCTTTTTTAATCAATAGACACTCGGGCAACTTCCATAATTTAGCTATTGAAAATTGCTACAATAAACATAAGGGTGCATGAATCCCTTTGAATGAATGTTTTGTATTCTTTGGGTAAATACCAATAGTGCAATTGCTGGATCATAGATAGGGTAGTTCTATTTTTATTTTTTAAAGTTTTTATTTAAATTCCAGTTAGTTAACATACAGTGTGATATTAATTTCAGGTGTACAATATAGTGATTCAACATTTCCATACAACATGTGGTTCTCACCACAAGTGCACTCTTTAATCCCTATGACCTATGTAACTCACCCCAACCTCCAGTCTGGTAACCATCAATTTGTTCTTTACTGTTAAGAACCAAAGAATACAAAAATACTAATTCAAAGGGATACATGCACCCCAATATTTATAGCAACATTATCTGCAATAGCAAAATTATGGAAACAGCCCAAGTATCCATCAACTGATGAATGGATAAAGAAGATGTGGTATATATACACAGTGGAATATTATTCAGGCACAAAAAGAACAAAATCTTGTCATTTGGCATGACATGGATGAAAAATTTAGAAAAATTTTAGCCACTATTAAAAAAAATGTTTTTTCTGTCACTTCTATCCCTTATGGCCCTTAGTAACTCCTAGTATACAAATTGGACCACTTGAAAATTCCCTAAAGCCCAATGATGTCCTTTTTTCCCCAGCCTTTAATTTCTCTGTTTGGAATAGTTTTATTGAAGTATACTCAAGTTCGCTAGTGTTTTATGCAATGTGTAATTTGCCATCAGTTCCATCCTGGGACTTTTCAATCTCAAACACTATGTTTTTTAAATCTATATTTGTTGTTTTAAATCTATATTGTTGTTAATTTTTAGTTGTTTTTGGTGGAAGGTATATCTAGTCTCTGGTTATTTCTTCTTGGCCTAATGTCCATGTTTTAAGTGTTCTGTGACATTAATAGAAGTGCAGGGCAGGAGACTATTCTTCCTGAAATGTGTCAAGTCTCAGGATTACAGAGTATGGTGTTCCCTCTGCAGAGAACATTATTTCACTTATTGTTCACATAGTTAACTCCTATTAGTCCTTTAAGTCTCAGTCTACACGTGACTTATTCAAAAGCCTATCTTATGAGCATCTTTTCTATCTTCTTCCTCTAAGTGATTCCATGGTATTTTGTACTTTTCTTTTAGCTACACTTATTCACAATTATATTTCCTTTCCTTGTCTTTCTTCAATGCAGGGAAATCAACTCTTTGAGGATAAAGACGTAGCTGTCTTATTCCCTGTTGGACCAAAGTAGGTATTTAACAAATGTTCGTTTGAGCAATAAATGGGAGAAGATGAAAGCAGTTGTGTGTAGCAGAGGCAAAGATACTTGGTTGGTAATGGGTACTCAGAATAAACATTAACTGTGGCTGGTGTGAACCACATGGTAACTGACTGAGATTACTGATTAGGATTATCTATAAGTATAGCTGAGATGTGTCCTAAAAAATTCCAGAAATACTTTGGGCTTGGGAAAAGAGGAAACTCTATAGAGGAGAACAGTCCTTCGTGGCTAAACTGGCAGAGTAGGAGGTAGAGTCAGTAATATCTAGGTGATTATTATTGTGATTTAATCTGTCTTTATGGTTGTGCTTAGGGATATACTATATATATCATGATATAATATCACATATCATAATATTATGTGATATAGGATACATATATATTTTTATTTATTGCTTGTTTTATTCTCCTTCCTGTCCCCCTCCCTCCTAGGATATAAACTTTATGAAGTCTGGTACTTGGTTTGTCATGTCCTCTGCCCAATTCCTGATTCTAGAGGAATATTTGTCATATAGTAGATACTCAGTAAATATTGGTTAAACGCATAAATGTCTTTATACTACTTTATTTTATTTCTGGTTAAGTAGTATGCTAAACTATGATTTTTTTCTCTTTTTATTTTTTTTAAACAAAATTAAGTGGAAATCACACTACATCCTCTCTTCATCTTATCATGTCTATAGGGAGGCTAGCTACTGAGATTAAAACGGCTTAACTAAGGCTCCAATGTCCACCTGGTGGCAGCTTAATTTAATCACACTCAAATTACCTCAGAGGAAATTAACAGATTTCCAAGAGCTGAGCTTGACAACTCAAACATGTCGAAGCCCTAGGGTGCCTACGTGCCCACACTGCACCTCACTCTGGAGACAAGAGCAGCATCATATTAAGCAGTGGGCAGACATCATTAAGGTTATGATTAAACTGCCTTGCAGGGCAAAAAATGTCCTGCTGAGAGAAGGCCAAAGTCCTGCCAAAAACATCACTGCTTTGCTACTTATTACAAATTTCTAGCGATTTTTCTTCTCAAATCAAAAATAGCAGTAGGAAGTATTCTGCCTCAACATGAAGGTTGGCAGGATAAAGACTGGGATGTACAGGGCTGGGTGTTATAGAAACAGTGAATGAACACTCAGGAAGTGGAGTTATGGGGGACAGTCAGGGTCAAGTACAGAGTAGTGTGCTCAGCAGGGAGAGTTGGGAGCTGACCCTGGGAGGATCAGAGATATGGCCAAGAAAGAAACCTCATGATCAGTACTTTGGGAAGTAGTTTGGGAAAGCATGTGTAGCACTGGTGATGAGGGCAAAGTGAATAGTTTCCAGCATGGTCTTAGAGCAAGAGGATGGCATCTTTCCTCAGAGTTGCTTTTAATGAAAAGCTTAGCATGTGCCAGCTCTTGTTGCCTGGATGGGGTTCCACCTGTCACTCCATAGCTAACTTGGCTCATGATAACAGAGTGAGTTCCAGATGGGAAAGACTTGACTCTATCTAGATACTGGATTTGATGAATCTATTAGGGTAAGGCAAAAAATGAAACACCATTGCCATTTTTTTTTAATCCATTGTTGCTGACAGAGTTCAGCGCATAAAACAAAAATCACTCAGGGTATCTTCATCAGAAAGGGACTTAATATGGAAAATTATGTGCTTCAAAATAAATTAGAATTGCTGCAGCAATAGAGCCAAGGGTTGAAATAATTCAGCTCAAGGACACAATACTAGAGCTGCAATTCAGGGATCAGAAAGCTACTGTCTTTGCCACAAATGCCTCTTGACACAGCTGCCATTTTTGGCTGCCACTATTGCATCTTGATTCTCATACATTCAAGCCTTCACCTGCCAGCATGAACAGCAACCAAAAGATGACCTCTGCTCACTTCTATCTTCTAAGTATCATTAAACTGGGCCCAGCTGGTAGAACATAAATTGTATGCATAATCTGAGAAAATGTGGAAGGTGGGACTTTGTTTTTGCTCATACTGTTCATGATTTTCCAGCAAGGCCAGGCCCAGGGTGAAGTAAGAGAGCCTATGACATAAAATTCACAGAGGCACTCACTTCCAGGGTCAGACAGATACAGGTGTCCACCTCATAGGAATATTGTGATAATTAAATAAGATAAATATTTACAGAACTTAGTGTAGTTCTTAATACATAGTGAGTGCTTACTAATTACTAGATTAGTAATAATTAGCTGTAGAGAGAAAAGAAAATTGACATAAATTTCTCTACTTCTATTAATTCTCTTCTAAGAATTCTTTTTCAATTGATCTCTAGCTTTATGTTATATAGGTTTTTGAGGGGGGATGGCCAAAGGGCCAGTATGGCCACTTGTTAGCAAGTCCTACTGTTTTTGTGTAGCATCCCTCTAGAGTGTGTGGGCCTCTAATACCTTTATCCTAAACTTGGAGCCTTTATCAATAAGGAAAGACATTTTAACATCTTGTCACCCCTGCCTAATTCTTTCACACATAATGGCATTCTCTTAAAAGTCTACTTTAAAACATCACCAGTTTTTACTTAATGATTATATGAAATGGAGATACTTACAGAATGATAACCCCAAGCTATGACCATTGATAACTTACATAAATACAGAAAATATTTTTAAGTGGAGAAATAGTGGGAAGAGCATTAGGACACTGGGCCTTGAAGAAGACAGAAAAGAGGAAAGAAGAGGGAGAACAGATGTAAAATTAGAAGTCAGGTCAATGGTTACCAGGGTCTAGACACAATATATGACTTTAGAAAAATCACTTCATCTTTTAGATTTTATTTCTGTACCCATTAAATGATGATATATATTATAGCCATGTGATTTTCAAACTCTTGTAAGAGTGAAAACATTTTTATTCCTTCCCTACCTCGAAAATGAAAGCCTATCTCACACTACATACAAAAATTGATTCTAGGTAAATTTTAGATATAAATGCAAAAGGAAAAGTAGTAAGCTTTGAGAGGATAACATAAGAGAATATCTTTATCCATAGGTAGGCAAAAATTTCTATAAAAGGGCACAAAATAGTTTACTTTAGAAGGAAATTTTGGTAAGTTGGAATACAGTAAAACTAGGAACTTCTGATCACCAAAAGACACCATCAAGAGAGTGAAAACATGCTGGATTCTAAGACATCAGAATTAGGATTCATCTCACTAATCCCGTGGAAGCTGGTGCATCCAGGGAAAAGAGGATTTGAAGACATCAGAAAAGCTTATTCTGCAGATCAGGAAGTAGCCTCTCTTTCCTGACGAGAGACACATTGGTCCACATATACTGGCCCAGCCTTCATAACCTATTGTTTCTTTTTTTGAATACTATAAATGGCCAGTAAGTCTACCTGTTTTTACCAGAGGATGTGAGGCTGGCCAGAAGGAGCCAAGGAATGACTCAGGTAAGCTCTTGACACCTTTCCCTGCTTACCTGATGGGATAAAATTTACTGATGCCGAAGAATGTAGAAAGTAGCCAAACCACTAGCTTGTCAAAGAGAATCCTGGATTTGCCCACCCATCTACTGAAACTGTGGCTTCAAGATTAAAACCCTATTGCCATTCAGAGTTTGGTGCCCCAGTCAGCTGCACTCCAGATTAAAATCACCTCTGTAGGACCAAGCCAAGCAGGCATGTTGGGCCTAGCAGTGAAGACGATGGTGCAAAGGAGTTTGGGGGAGGTGGGAAGAGAGAGTCACTAAAACTAAGCCATAAGAGTTCTAGAGATCACACTGAAAAGAATCACAAAGAAAAGACCTGAACTTCTGCATATTTAGTCATATAAGAATGTACTATTCCAGCAGGAAGGGATGTACCAAACCCTGATAAGGAGGTGACTTTTCTCTCACCTGTAAAAGAAACCTATTTCATATACTATTGTAGAGCAGACCTACCCTGGCAATGCTAAGCCCTATAAGTCTCACAGAAACCAGCAATGTCTCAGTGACTGCTAAATAGACATACACAGTTGGAAATGGAAATTAAAACTAGCAAAAATGTAACCTCAAGATTTGGTTGAGTTGATAGAGTTGATAGAATGGAATATATATGAAATATACAGTAACCAACAGAGAACTCCATCTGTAATCTATGTCTCTGTCTCTACAAAACTCCTAGAAATCAATAAGAAGGATCCAGATATCCAATAGAAAAATGAGCAGAAGTCTTTACCAGGTAAAGGAAAAGAAATTTCAGTATCATTAGTCATCAGAGAAATTCAAATTAAAATCATAAGATACCAGCATATAACTATCAGCCTTGCTAAAATTAAAAAAGACTGATAATACTAATGGTTGGTTGTAGAGTAATAGGAATTCTCCTATACTGCTGGAAGGGTGTAAATTCATACAACCATTTTTTTCCCTCCAGAAAACATTAATTTAATTTAATTTAATTTAATTTAATTTAATTTATTTTTCCAGCTTTATTGAAAATATATTTGACACATAACACTGTGTAAATTTAAAATATACAATGAGACGATATGATTCATATATATTGTGAAATGATTATCACAACAGGTTTAGTTAACACTCCATCACCTCATATAGTCACTATGTGTGTGTGGTGAGAATAGTTATGATTTAAACTTTCAGCAACTTTCAAGTATATAATAATACAGTATTGTTATAGTCACCATGCTGTACATTAAACCCAGATCTTACTTATTTTATAACTCAAAGTTTGTGCACTTGACAAACATCTTCCCATTTCCCCCATCCTTCAGTCCCTAGCAACCACCATTCTACCCTCTGTTTCTATCAGTTCAGGTTTTTAAAATTTCACATATGAGATCATGCAATACTAATGTTTTTGTGTCTGACTTATCTCACTTAGCATAATGCCCTCAAGGTTCATCCATGTCATAAAAGGCAGGATTTCCTTCTTTTTATGGTTGAATAATGTCCTAGTGTATGTGTGTATGATTATATGCATATATATTATATATAATTTTCTTTATCCATCTATTCATCAACGACCGTATGGCTGTTCCCATGTCATTGCTATTATGAATATGATAACATGGGGGTGCAGATATCTCTTTGAGATAGTGATTTTATTTTCTTTTGATATATACACAGAAGTGGCATTTCTGGATCTACTTTTACTTGTTTGAGAAACTCTCATACTGTTTTCCATAGTGGCTGCACCAAATGACATTCCCTCCAACAATACAGAAATGTTCTCTTTTCTCCACACCCTCACCAGCATGTATTATATATATTTCTGATAATAGTCATTCTAATAGGTGAGGTAATATCTTACTGTGGTTTTGCATTTCCCCAATGATTAGTGATGCTGAGTATCTTTTCATGTACTTGTTGGCCATTTGTGCATTTTCTTTGGGGAAAAAAATGTCTATTTATGTCCTCTGCCCATTTTAAAATCAGGTTTTTTTTTCTTGTTTGTTTGTTTGCTATTGAGTCGCATGAGTTTCTTACATATTTTGGATAGTAACCCTTGTCAGATGTATAGTTTGCAAATATTTTTTCTCCCATTCTGTAGTTTCCCTTTTTATTTTGTTGATTGTTTCATTTGCTGTGCAGAAACTTTTTAGTTTGATATAGTCCCACTTGTTTATTTTTCCTCTTGTTTCTTGTGCTTTTGGTATCATATCCAAAAAAATGTGAACACCCATGTCAAGGAGTTTTCCCTATGTTTCATTCTGAGTTATAAGGTTTAAGTCTTACATTTAAGTCTTTAATCCATTTCAGGTTACTTTTTTTGAGAAGTGTAAAATAGTGGTCCAATTTCATTCTTTTGCATATGAATATCAGTTTTCTTGGCACCATTTCTGAAAAGGACTGTCCTTTCCCCATTGAACACTCTTGGTTCCATTGTCGAATATTAGTTGACTGTATATGTGTGGGTTTATTTCTGGGCTCTTGATTCTTTTCCATTGGCCTATGTGTATGTTTTTATGCTGGTACCACACTGTTTTATTATAGCTGTGTAATACAGTTTGAAATAAAGAAGTGTGATACTCCTAGCTTTGTTCTTTTTCTCAAGATTATTTTGGCTATTTAGATACTTTTGTGGTTCTATATAAATTTTAGGATTTTTTTCTGTGAAAAACACCATTGGAATTTTGATAAGTATCACGCTGAATCTATAGATGGCTTTGGGTAGCTCATACAATCACTCTGAAAAATTATTAGTGATTATTTACTCAAGTTAAATATATGTAAATTTTATAACCACAAATTTATGATCTACTATAATACATCTAAAGAATGATCAAAATTGCCCTTATAATAATAAAGTAAACCAGACAAAGGCAAAACGTCCACTAAGTGAAATAGATAAATTTGGTATATTCACATAGTAAAATTCTACATATCTATAGAAATGAATAAACTATTACATATACCAAAACATAGAGATCTTACAAATACAATGTTATTAAAGGAATCCAGTCTCAGAATCTTCCATTATGTATTATTTCATTCATATAAAGTTAAGTAGGCACTATGAATTTATGGTGTCAGGATAGCAAGTCAAAATAGTATTTATATTTGGGGAGTAGGTAGGGGCAAGTGATTAAGAGTGGGATGAAGGGCTTCTGAAATGCTGCTAATGTTTTATTTTTTGTTCTAGGGATGGTTACATGAATGTGTTCTTTTGATGACATTTCACCAAGCTTGAGATTATGATCTTCTTTGTATGTTTGTTTCATTTCAGTAAAAAAAAAATGTAAAACAACAACAAAGAAAAGGTAAGAAAAGGACCCCAATAGAAAAGAAAAAAAAGTTTGTTACCATTTTCTATTTTAAAATTTAACAATACCCACAAAGTTCAATTAGAATAATAAGGCTATTTTAATTACTATAAATCAGCATTTATGCATAATATTTCCATTTTTGTCTCAGTGACCTATTCTCTCTTCTTTTTTTAAATTAATTAATTAATTTTTAAAATTTACATCCAAGTTAGTTAGCATGTAGTGCAAGAATGATTTCAGGAGTAGATTCCTTAATGGCCCTTATCCATTTAGCCCATCCCGCCTCACACAATCCCTCCTATAACCCTCTGTTTGTTCTCCATATAAGAGTCTCTTATGTTTTGTCCTCCTCCCTGTTTTTATATTATTTTTGCTTCCCTTCCCTTATGTTCATCTGTTTTGTATCTTAAAGTCCTCATGTAAGTGAAGTCATATGATACTTGTCTTTCTCTAATCTCGCTTAGCATAATACCCTCTAGTCCATCCACATAGTTGCGAATGGCAAGATTTCATTCTTTTTGATTGCTGAGTAATACTCCATTGTGTGTGTGTGTGTGTGTGTGTGTGTGTGTGTGTGTGTGTGTGTACATACTACATATTCTTTATCCTTTTATCCTTCGATGGACATTTAGGTTCTATCCATACTTTGGCTATTGTTGATAGTGCTGCTATAAACATTGGGGTGCATGTGGCCCTTTGAAACAGCATGCTTGTATCCCTTGAATAAAATACCTAGTAGTGCAAATGCTGGGTCGTAGGGTAGTTCTATTTTTAATTTTTTGAGGAATCTCCATACTGTTTTCCAGAGTGGCTGCACCAGTTTTCATTCCCACCAGCAGTGCAAAAGAGATCCTCTTTTTCTGCATCCTCGCCAACATCTGTTGTTGCCTGAGTTGTTAATGTTAGCCATTATGACAGGGGTGAGGTGGTATCACATTGTGGTTTTGATTTGTATTTCCATGATGATGAGTGATATTGAGCATTTTTTCATGTGTCAGTTGGCCATCTGGATGTCTTTGGAGAAGTGTCTATTCATGTCTTTCTTCACTGGATTATTTGTTTTTTGGGTGTTGAGTTTGATAAGTTCTTTGTAGATTTTGGATACTAACCTCTTATCTGATATGTCATTGCAAATATCTTCTCCCATTCCATTGGTTGGCTTTGAGTTTGCTGATTGTTTCCTTTGCTGTGCAGAAGCTGTTTATTTTGATGAGGTCCCAATAGTTCATTTTTGTTTTTGTTTTCCTTGTCTCTGGAGACCTGTTGAGTAAAGTTGTGCGACCAAGGTCAAGACGTTTTGCCTGCTTTTTCCTCGAGGATTTTGATGGCTTCCTGTCTTACATTGAAGTCTTTCATCCACTTTGAGTTTATTTTTGTGTATGGTATAATAAAGTGGTCCAGGTTAATTTTTCTGCATGTCGCTGTCCAGTTTTCCCAGGATCACTTGGTGAAGAGACTGTCTTTATTCCATTGGATATTCTTTCCTGCTTTGTCAAAGATAGTTGGCCATAGGTTTGTGGGTCAGTTTTTGGGTTCTCTATTCTGCTCCATTGATCTAAGTGTCTGTTTTTGTGCCAGTACCATAATGTCTTGATGGTTACAGCTTTGTAATACAGCTTGAAATCCAGAATTGTGATGCTCGTGGTTTGGTTTTCTTTTTCAGGATTGCTTTGGCTATTTGGGGTCTTTTCTGGTTCCATACAAAAGGATTGTTTGTTCTACCTCTGTGAAGAATGCTGGTGTTATTTTGATAGGGATTGCATTGAATATGTAGATTGCTTTGGGTAGTATTGACATTTTAACAATATTTGTTCTTCCTACCCAGGAGTATGGAATCTTTTTCCATTTTTTTGTGTCTTATTCAATTTATTTCATAAGCTTTGTATAGTTTTTAGTGTATAGATTTTTCACCTCTTTGGTTAGATTTATTCCTAGGTATTTTATGTTTTTTTGTGCAACTGTAAATGGGATCGATTCCTTGATTTCTTTTTCTGTTGCTTCATTGTTGGTGTATAGGAATGCAACTGATTTCCATGCATTGATTTTATATCCTGCAACTTTGCTGAATTCATGAATCAGTTCTAGCAGTTTTTTGGTGGAATCTTTTGGGTTTTCCATATAGAGTATCGTGTCATGTACAAAGATTGAAAGTTTGACCCTCTCCTGGTTGATTTAGATGCCTTTTATTTCTTTGTGTTGTCTGATTGCTGAGGCTAAGATTTCCAATACTGTGTTGAATAACAGTGGCGAGGGTGGACATGCTTGTCTTGTTCCTGACCTTAGGGGTAAAGCTCTCAGTTTTTCCCCATTGAGGATGATATTAGCATTGGGTCTTTCATATATGGCTTTTATGATCTTGAGGTATGATCCTTTTATCCCTACTTTCTTGAGGTTTTTTATCAAGAAACGAGCTGTATTTTGCCAAATGCTTTCTCTGCATCTATTGAGAGGATCGTGTGGTTCTTGTCCTTTCTTTTATTGATGTGATGAATCACATTGATTTTTTTTTTTGCAAATATTGAACCAGCCCTGCATCCCAGGTATAAAACTCACTTGGTCATAGTGAATAATTTTTTAAATGTATTGTTGGATCCAGTTGGCTAATATCTTGTTGAGGACTTTTGTCTCCATGTTTATCAGGGAAATCAGTCTATAATTCTCCTTTTTATGGGGTCTTTCTCTGGTTTTGGAATCAAGGTAATGCTGGCTTCATCGAAAGAGTTTGGAAGTTTTACTTCCATTTCTATTTTCTGGAACAGCTTCAATAGAATAGGTGTTAACTCTTTCTTAAATATTTGGTAGAATTCTCCCGGAAAGTCATCTGGTAGTGGACTCTTGTTTCTTGGGAGGTTTTTGATTACTAATTCGATTTCTTTACTGGTTATGGGTCTGTTCAAATTCTTTAATTCTTCCTGTTTCAGTTTTGGCAGTTTATGTTCCTAAGAATTTGTCCATTTCTTCCAGATTGCCCATTTTATTGGCGTATAAATGCTCATAATATTTTCTTATTATTGCTTTTATTCCTACTGTGTTGGTTGTGATCTCTCCTCTTTCATTCTTGATTTTATTCTGTTATGTCTTTTGCTTTTTCTTTTTGATAAAACTGACTAGCAGTTTATCAATTTTGTTAATTCTTTCAAAGAACCAGCTTCTGGTTTCATTGATCTGTTCTACTGTTTTTTTTTTTTGTTGTTGTTGTTGTTGTTTTTTGCTTCAATAGCATTGATTTCTGCTTTACTATTTATTATTTCCCATCTTCTGCAGATTTTTGGTTTTATTTGCTGTTCTTTTTCCATCTCTTTAAGGTGTAAGGTTAGGTTGTGCATTTGAGACCTTTCTTCCTTCTTTAGGAAGGCCTGGATTGCTGTATACTTCCCTCTTATGACTGCCTTTGCTGCATCCCATAGGTTTTGGGCTGTGGTGTTATCATTTTCTTTGGTTTCCATGAACCTTTTAATTTCCTCTTTAACTTCTTGGTTAGCCCATTCATTCTTTAGTAAGATGTTCTTTAGTCTCCAAATATTTGTTATCTTTCTAAATTTTGTCTTGTGGTTGATTTTGAGTTTCATAGCGTTGTGGTCTGAAAATATGCATGGTCTGATCTCAGTCTTTTTGTACTGGTTGAGGGCTGATTTGTGTCCCAGTATGTAATCTATTCTGGAGAACATTCCATGTGCACTGGAGAAGAATGTATATTCTGCTTCTTTAGGAAGAAATGTTCTGAATATATCTGTTAAGTCCCTCTGGCCCAGTGTGCCATTCAAAGCCATTGTTTCCTTGTTGATTTTCTGTTTAGATGATCTGTCTATTGCATTAAGTGGGGTGTTGATGTTCGTTACTATTATGGTATTATTATCAATGAGTTTCTTTATTTTCATGATTAATTGACTTACATATTTGAGTGCTTCACATTTGAAGCATAAATATTTACAATTGTTAGGTCTTCTTGGTGTATAGATCCCTTAATTATGATATAATGCCCTTCTTCATCTCTTGTTACATCTCTTGTCTAAATCTAGACAATTTAAAGTCTAGATTCTTGGGGTGCCTGGGTGGGTCAGTTGGTTAAGCAACTGACTGTGGCTCAGGTCATGATCTTGCAGTTTGTGAGTTCAAAACCCACATTGGGCTTTGTGCTGACAGCTCAGAGCTTGGAGCCTACTTCAAATTCTGTGTCTCCCCCTCTTTCTATCCCTCCCCTGCTCATGCTCTGTGTCTCTCTGTCTCTCAATAATAAATAAATGTCAAAAAAATTCTAAAGTGTAGATTGTCTGATATAAGTATGGCTACTCCAACTTTCTTTTGTCAACCATTAGCATGATAGGTGGCTCTCCATTCCCCTTGCTTTCAATCTGAAGGTGTCTTTAGGTCTAAAGTGGATCTCTTGTAAACAGCATATAGATGGATCTTGTTTTCTTATCCATTCTGTTACCCTATGTCTTTTAATTGGAGCATTTAGTCCATTGATGTTTAGAATGAACACTGAAAGATATGAATTTATTGCTATTACGTTTCTTAAAGAGTTGGAGTTTCTGGTGGTGTTCTCTGGTCCTTTCTAGTCTTTGTTGCTTTTGGTCTTTTCTTTTCTTTTCTTTTCTTTTTTTCCTTTTCTTTCTTTCTTTCTTTCTTTCTTTCTTGCTTTCTTGCTTTCTTGCTTTCTTGCTTTTTTTAAATTTGTCTTTTTTTCTCCTCAGAGAATCCTCCTTAAAATTTCTTGCAGGGCTGGTTTAGTGGTAATGAACTCCTTTAATTTTTGTTTGTCCGAGAAACTTTTAGTCTTTCCTTCTATTTTGAATGGCAGCCTTGCTGGATAAAGAATTCTTGGCTACATATTTTTCCAATTCAGCACATTGAATATATCCTGCTACTCCTTTCTGGCCTGCCAAGTTTCTGTGGATAGGTCTGCTGCAAACCTGATGTCTCTTCCCTTGTAGGTTAAGGACTGTTTCTCCCTTGCTGCTTTCATAATTCTTTCCTTGCCTCAGTATTTTGTGAATTTGACTATGATATACTTTGTTGCTGGTCAGTTTTTGATGAATCTAATGGGAGTCCTTTGTGCTTCCTGAAATTTGATGTCTGTGTCTTTCCCCAGGTTAGGAAAGTTGTCCGCTATGACTTGCTCATATAACCCTTCTACCCCAATTTCTCTCTCTTCATCTGGGACTCCTATGATTCTGATGTTGTTCCTTTTTTATGCGTCACTGATTTCTCTAATTCTGAAATCATGCTCTTTTGCCTTAGTCTCCTCTTTTTTTTTTTTTTTTTTTTTGGCTTCATTATTCTCCATAAGTTTGTCGTGTATATCACTGATTCACTTCTCTGCCTCATCCATCCTTGCTGCTGAGGCATACATTTGAGATTGCAGCTAAGTTATAGCATTTTTTATTTCATCATGACTAGTTTTACTTCTTTTATCTCTGCAGAAAGGGATTCTAGTCTATTTTCATCCCCAGCTAGTATTCTTATTATCGTGATTCTAAATTCTGGTTCAGACATTATGCTTGTATCTGTGTTGATTAAGTCCTTGACTGTCATTTCTTCTTGCTCTTTCTTTTGGGGTGAATTCCTTCATTTCATCATTTTGAAAGAAGAAAAGGAATTAATAAAGTAAAGAAAATTAAAATTAAAAAATTAAAAACAACACACACACACACACACAGGAATCAAATAAATGATGCTAGATCCTAGGTGTGTTTTGTATGGTTGTTGAAAGGAGCTTGATAGATTAGAGAAAAAAGGGGGGGAAAGAAAAAAAGGAAGACATTTGAAAATTTGAAAAAAATGAATACAGTGAAGTAGAATAAAAGGAAATGATGGAAGTAAAATAGAATTTGAAAATTTTACAAAAAAGTAAAAAAAATACAATAGAGAAAAATGGAAGAAAAATATTTTTAATAAAAATTGAAAATAAGAATAATTTTTTTCTCTTTCTGTATTCAAGAAAAAGAAAATAAATGAAGACGATAAAAAAAGAAGAAAATTGAATAGATGGACAAGTGAACAGACTAAAATACGATTGAAATTATATCATTTTCCCCTAGAAGTCAAACTATGAAGCACTTTATAGACCATGAACTAAGCAGGCAGAGAGACTTAGGGTGTTCCTGAAGAGTGAGGTTGGCCCAGTTGGGTGGGGCTTAGTGTAATGGCTCAATTATTCACTAGATGGCGCTTCTTAGCTTAGTGGGGTGGATTTTTGTGGTGCTTTTAGGTGTGTATGTGCATGCACAGGAGGGGTGAAAATGTCACCCAGCTACCCAGTATCTAGTATTGGAACTCTGTTCTCCCCATCAGCAATTGTGCACATGTCCTGTGTCTCTGGCTTCTGTCCACTCCCCACTTTTACACTGTTTGTGACCAAGTCATCAGGTTGCCAGGTGGCACCTCTCTCCTGAGTTTTATCTCAGATGAGGCTGTGTTTCCTGACCCCTGACTTTTGAGGGACTGCAGCTTTGTCCTGCTCACATCTTCTGGGGAAGGGTCTCACTGAGCAATGACCAGGTGCCGGCCCCAGCCAGGAATGTTCGCAGGATGGTGCTGCCGCTGATGGCCAGAGACTGTGTGGGTGCCAGACTGCCCCAGAAAATGTTCATGTGATTGTGTAGCAGCAGCATTTCAGGGATTAGGGAAAATCTCAACACACATCTGGCACCAGGCTTCACCCTTGACAACATTGTTCCAGCACCAGTGAATGTGGTTGTTCTCTGGGGTCTGCTGACACCTTTGCCTGGGGCGGGGGGGGGGGGGGGCTGAGCAGCCTCTACCAAATGTCCTCCCAGCAGGGGAACCACCTCTCCCCTGTGGCCTGAAGACCCCCGGACCTCACTCTGCTCCTGGGGATTCACCCTTCTCACCAGAGCACCACCAGGTATTGAGCTGTGGAGTTTCAGACTCTGCGCTCCCCCTGTTTATAGAATCTCAATGGAATTTCTTTCTTTCTTTCTTTCTTTCTTTCTTTCTTTTTAATATTTATTTATTTTTGGGAGACAGAGAGACAGAGTCCAAGCAGGAGAGGGGCAGAGAGAGAGAGAGATACAGAATCTGAAGCAGGCTTCAGGCTCCAAGCTATCAGCACAGAGCCCGACCAGGGCTCGAACCCACAAAGCGTGGGATCATGACCTGGACTGAAGTCAGACACTTAACTGACTAAGCCACCCAGGCACCCTGAGTCTTAATGGAATTTGAACCCTTTCCTTTCTCCTTTCTCCATTTTTTGTTCAGTTCCTGTGGCTGTTTTCACTTTTCCACTTTCTCTCCAGCTGCTTTGGGGGGAATGCTTTTCCAATCTCCACCCCCCCCATCTCCATCCTCTCTCCCCACACAAAAACAGCTCCCTGCCCTCTGTGGCTTCTTTCTCCCCCAGTTCACCTGTCTGCACTGTGTACCTGCTGAGTTCTATGGCTCAGGTTGTGCAGATTATTGTGTAAATCCTCAAATCAGTTTTCTAGGTGTGCAGGATGGTTAGTTGTATTTCATGGATGTGAGACACAAAAAAGCTTCCATGCTATTCTGCCATCTTCGCTCCTCCCTCAATTACCTGTTTTCTATTCTATAAACATATCCCATAAATCACAAAGATAAGTAGTTCAAATGATATACTTATTTTTAAATAGTTCGCCTTGCAGTTGCAAGATGGTGGGAATGTTTTCAACTGAGATTTGCACAAAACCTAACTAGTATCATTCCACAAGTTAATTCCACAAGTTTGTTTGAGAGAGAGAGAGTGCACAAGTGTGGGAGAGGGGTAGAGGGAGAGAGAGAGAGAATCCCAAGCAGGCTCTACACTTTGCTTGGAGCCCCACTTGGGGCTTGATACCACAACCCTGGGATCATGACCTGAGTTGAAATTGAGTCTGATGTTCAAATGACTGAGCCCTCCAGGTTCCCCTGTATGTATATGTACATGCTCTTTTCTTAAGTATAGACAGATCAGATAGCTCTATCTACCTACTTACCTACCTACTTTTCTATCATCTGAGTATCTATAATTTGAATCAAATATGGAGAGTACCCTAAAATCCTGACAGAGCACAGTTTGGAACCCACTGGACTCTTTTGTTTGTTTTGTTATTTCACATATTCTGCCTGACTGACTGTAAGATGATGTCTGGGGACACATCTCACCTCCTGGGAGTAGGCTGTCTCCCTGCTTCTGAGGGTTGGCCTGCCAAGAAGGTAACCAAACCTTTACTGAGCTCTGGGCAAAATTTCCTATTTTCCTTTGTGAGTAGAAGGCCATGGCAAGTGTTTGCTTCTTTTGTATACTGCCCGGCGGTCCCTCCTGAGGTAGGGTGTTGATTGAGGTGGCTGTGGAATAAATGAACTTACGCTGTGGTGGAAAGGTGGAAAGCATAGTCTTTTGCTGTTTCATGTCCATCTTTGTGCCAGCTAATAGTAACAAGAATGTTTCCACAGACTTCATGAGATCCAAAGGATTGAGTAAAATTGTTGTTTTTTGTTTGCAAAGTCAGGTGTTTCACTTTTAATCTTGCTTGAAACAGATTTGACGCAAATACCCATGCCCTCCTTACTGAAACATTCTTGGGTCTGTAACACTACAGCCTCTCTGCATTCCCTTTACCCTTCTGGCTGTCAGTAGTCTTTGCTTATTCCTCTGCTTTCCCTTAACCTTTAAATATTAGAATTCCTTTAAGCTCTATCATAATCCTCATCTTGTCTCTACATACTTTCTCTCTAGGTGATCCCATCCATTTTCATGGTTTTAAATATCATATATATATATATATATATATATATCAACAATGCATAATTATATATCCAAGCCCACTATCTTGTTCTAAGCATCCAAGAAAGCTGACACTGTCAAAGGAATAAGAGCTCACAAAAATAATCAAGCATCTGAGTTACATAAGGATTAAAAAAAGAGATGCATAATATGATACCTATTCTAAGAGGAATAGTTAGTGGAGTAGAACAAACAAGAATTTAAAATAAGTAAAAGAAGTGTTTTCAAAGAAAATAAAGATATTGGAAATATGAAGCAGAAATAAACAGTTCTTAAGAAAAACCAGTGACATCAGTGATTGACAGAGTTGAGAAAGAGGATGAAGAATCTCTTCCAGGATGGAGGGGGCCTAGGTGAGGTCTCTGGAAAACAGTGCAGCCTCATACAATAAGATCACCTTGATAACATAGGCCACAGGTAGTAGGAGAAGCAGACCAAGATTGGGAGAGTCCTGTCCATTTTGAGTCGACTGACAGTCACATAGTCAAAATCTCCTCCCTCTCCTCCTGCTGCTGCCTCCTCTCCTGAACAAGACAGGTGCAAGAGAGGCATCAGAAGCTTGCACTCTGATGGGAAGGTAAGGGTGGGATAACCGGTAGTAAGGAGAAGGAAGGGGGGAGAGAGAGAGAGAGAGAGAGAGAAAGAGAGAGAGAGAGAGACAGAGAGAGAGAGAGAGAGGAAGGGAGAGAGGGGGGTAGAGAGAGGGAGGGAGAGAGATGGGAGGGAGAGAAAGATGGATGGAGGGAGGGAGGGAGGGAGGAGGAGGGGAGGAAGGAGAAAGCGAGCAAGAGTGGTGTCCTACTTGGAGATTGGAAAGAAACTCCATGGTGACTATGAAGATTTGAAGTTGACAAAATATTCTCCTGAACAAGACTGAGATTTTAGTAAATGGATGAGCATGAGATCATAGATAATATATATATTGGTTCCTGCTCCTCCATTCCTGGCACAGAGATCCTGAAATCCTAGTAATTATCTTAAGTGATAGAACACCAGGAAAACCTTTTGTTCTAATACTTTTATTTGACCCTATTCCTGACACAGTTATCCTAAAAGCCCTTATGAATTCCTGAGTGATAAGAGCACTAGGAACATCTCATGTTCTAATGAGGTGACTCTGAATGGGTGTTGGATATTGCCTGGATGGGGGCTGGTCACCAGAAAGTCCAAGCCATGATTCGAAGCTTGGAAATTTCAGCTCTGCCCCACTCTCACTCCAGAGAGGTACAGGGGATAGAAATGGAGTTAATAACTGGCTATGACTACATGATGAAGCCTCCATAGAATCCCAAAAGTATGGCATTCAGGGAGCTTCCAGGTTGTGATCACATCCATGTACTGGAGGGTGATGAGCTCTATCTCCAAAGAAACAGAAACTCCCATACTTGGGACCCTCCCAGGCCTCACCTTTGGTATCTTTTCATCTGGTTGTTCCTCTGTATTCTTAATCATATCCTTTAATGAACTGATCGACATAAATAAGCATCTCTCTGAGTTCTGTGAGCCACTCTAGCAAATTAATCAAACTCAAAGAGGAAGTGTTTGGATACTCCAGTCTATAGCCAATTGGTCAGAAATATAGGTGTGTGGTGGGCATCTGAAGTATATGGGGGGGGGCAAGGACAATCTGGTGGGATTTAACCAGTGGGATCTGACAGCATCTCCAGGTAGATAATGTCAGAACTGACTTGAATTGCTGGTGTCACAGAGAATTTCTTGTTGTGGGAGACAAACCTCCACATATTTGGTGACCAGAAGTGTCAGAACTGAAGTATTCCATGTGAATAGTAAAGAAGACACAAAGAAGAGAAATACAGTAGGGAAGAACTCTAGAGGAGGGAAAAGACTGAGCTTTTCCATTTTAATGAGAATATAGAAGTCATTAGATTAGACTAAAGCTTAAATAGGAATATAATGGAAATAAAATGAGATGTGTTCTCTAGGCAGATTGAGTGTCCAAGGCCAGGAAAGTACAAGAAATTTTGAGAATAAAATTTATTTCATATTATACCCAGCTGAACTGAGAACTCTGAATTCTCCAAACAATTATTTGTTGATCACCAGGTATGTATAAGCTACTGTCTTGGCATTAGAGATAGAGCAGTGTGTAACTTTGTTTTTTTTTTAATTTTATTTTTTTATTTTTTTAAAATTTACATCCAAATTAGTTAGCATATAGTGTAACAATGATTTCAAGAGTAGACTCCTTAGTGTCCCTTACCCATTTAGCCCATCCCCCCCTCCCACAACCCCTCCAGTAACCCTCAGTTTGTTTTCCATATTTATGAATCTCTTCTGTTTTGTCCCCCTCCCTGTCTTTATATTATTTTTGTTTACCTTCCCTTATGTTCATCTGTTTTGTCTCTTAAAGTCCTCATATTAGTGAAGTCATAGGATTTTTGTCTTTCTCTGACTAATTTCACTTAGCATAATACCCTCCAGTTCCACCCACATAATTGCAAATGGCAGGATTTCATTCTTTTTGATTGCTGAGTGATACTCCATTGTGTGTACATATATATATATATATATATATATACCACATTTTCTTTATCCATTCATCCATCGATGGACATTTGGGCTATTTCCATACTTTGGCTATTGTTGATAGTGCTGCTATAAACATGGGGGTGCATATGTCCCTTCGAAACAGCACACCTGTATCCCATGGATAAATGCCTAGTAGTGCAATTGCTGGGTCATAGGGTAGTTCTAGTTTTAGTTTTTTTGAGGAACCTCCATACTGTTTTCGAGAGTGGCTGCACCAGCTTGCGTTCCCAAGCAGTGTGTAACTTTGATAAAAATCTCTTCCCTCATGGAGCTTATTCTCCAGGGGCAATCCAATCAGTTATATACGTTGTATACTGAGGAATGTCCTAGGTGTATAGCTGTGTCTCAGTACCTAAAGCAACACTGTTCAAGAGAACTTTCTGCAGTGATGAAATTTTTTCTATATTTGTGTTATCCAATAGCCGTATGTGGCTAGTATGACTGAGGAACTCAAATTAAATTTAACTTAATTTTAATTCATTTGAATTTGAATATCCACCTGTGTCCAGTGGCTGCCATTTTGGGAAAAACAACTATAGAGTTTTTGGTGAAACTGTACAATCACCTTTTATTCAGAGCCCTCTTATTATCTAGGACTCAGAACCAATCTGTATGACTGTTCCATGGACACTTGAAAAATAAAACATTTCTTTTTTTCTAGAATAAAGAGTTTAATAAATGTCCACTAGAGATACCCTATTTTTTATGTCATTTAGGATGTTGATAACATTACTGATTATATTCAACCAGTTGGTCTGTCATGGGCCTAGAAGGGTAAACTAAAACTTCCTTCATTTATGTGCTTCTGCTAATATCTCAGCTTCCAGAATTCAGTAACTTTGTTCTCAGCTGGGCACTCTTCCCTGTAATTTTTGCTTCTTTGAAAACAAGTGTTTCAGAAAAATGTCTCAATTACAATTTTATACTTAACATGAAACATAATCAGGAAATAGATACTCTCTTTTGCCAGATTACAAACTACCACTTGGTTTTGGAGCTTTAAGGGATTTCTAGCTTTGTTGGAACATGAGGTCACATAACCAGAAGTAGGCCCTTGGACACCAAAACACAGGAGCTATCTAGACTTAGCAAACATATTTTAGTCTCCCATAAATCAATGAGAAAGGGTCATGTAGAATTGGGAATAAATATCTGATAGAGTTGGTTTGGTAGGTTAAAGGTGTCAGGCCAGATTCTCTGTGGATCTCTTGACCTTTGCTTAATGTTTTTCATTTTATGGTTAGCAGATGGCTGCTAGAGATTTAGAGATCATATCCACATCCAAGGTAGGAAAATATGGGAAAGGGATGTGCCTTACCAGGTACATCCATTCTTTTTTCCCAGAAACCATAATCTTTCCCAGGAATGTCTTGCATATGTGTCATTAGCCATAAATGTGCCTGTCAACGGACACTGTAAGCTTTTAGGCAGAAGCCAGCATTTAACCTGACACAGTAACACCTAAAATAAAACCAAAGTTCAATCAGCAAAGAAGGGGGAAATAGTAACTAACAGTAGGCATCCCACTTATTTTTCTTTATATAGAGGACCAGTTTCCCAGAAGAGAAAAAGCAATTACTGGTTTTACACAACAATCTTTAAATCACAAATCTCCCAGTCCGTGGGATTGGAATGAAATAAATGCTGGCAAGAGACCCATGGCATCTTCAGAATCACTTTTGTATTTCAATGAACAGTGCTAATAGATTGAGATCATTTCAGTAGCTGGATGTTTCGTATCCTATTATTAGTATTGTCTCAGGAAGCTCGTCAGCTCTGCATGCAAATACATTCCTGTCAAACCCTGACATCAGTTTGGCATACATGCTTCAAAATGGTTGAACCCCTGTGGAAACTATTCAGGTGGAATAGGGCAAATGGAATGGAATCCCACAAATGTGGGAAAGAGCTGAAATAGTGAAGAAATAAAGTCAGTATAAGCATAATAAGCCTGGAGATATTGGCTGGAGAGATAAGAAGCATAGACTTGTAGGTCAATGGTAAGGTTCAAAGATTTTATCCTAATTACAATAAGAAGCTGTTAAGGTACTTAGTTCATAGAGTGTGTGCTTGGTTTATAAACTTTACTAGTGTAGTCATCTGTGGGAAAAACAATGTAAATGCGTTCAAATATGTTTTGTAAAGTTGAATAAGTAATTTGTCAGCACACTTCTCTCTCTCCTGGCTACACAGACTTACAGAGTTCTATGGCAAAGTAAACATCCCTTTTATGCGTTCTAGTTACTCTTTTGTGGTCTTATGTCATGTATGAACTTCATCATCTATGTTCTACTCAAATAACTGGGCCTATCATGTCTGTTAATAAACCATTGGACATTGTGACTCTTGGAATTGATTACTTTTGATTAACTTTTCAGAAAAATGTTTGGCTCTTGTATGCATAATAGTGTGGAGGAGGCAAGAGTGGATGGGAGTATAAGTCGGAAGTTACTTCAGAGATCATAGATACTTGGGTTAGATGGGTGCTGATGGACACAAAGAGCTGTGGATGACTTAAGATATAATTTGAAGGTAAAATAGAGTTAATGATGGATTTGGTTCAGGAAGGAAGACAGGGAATAATGAAGTGTAAATACTTCCATAGTTGTGGATATTATGGATAAAATAGTGCTTACAGAGTATTAGTTATATATTAGTAATACCTATTGTGCAAATAAGAAATGAGGTTACAATAGTCACAACATGTACAATGCTGTACAGTTTTAAGATATTTAAAACCTTACATCTTATGATATTGGTAGGACAGTGTTTATTATTCTCTGCAGATGTGGAAACTGCAGCTTTCCCTCTCATAGTTCTACCTTTGCCAATCTGGAGACTGGTCAGAGACAAGAGATGTGACATGAAAAAGAGAGGATATAGCCAAAGAAGACAACTGGGTCATAGGTTAGAAGAAGGTGAGAACACTTGTGTGGGCATGGCAGAAAGGAAGGTCTGAGGGAAATATGGAGGCTGCACAATGGACTTTGAGCAGTTTGGCTGTGGATAATGAACTGGATCTCATTTCAAGGTTCTTTAAAAGATGCAAGAAAAATACTTTTGGGGGGTATGTGATTACTTTTGACTGTTGGGGTATTCCTGTTTCTATGTGATCCTAGACAGAGATTGAGTTCATTAAGATTTCAACTTTAATATTGCTCAGCTACTTTTGTTACCTTGAGTGTACACATGAAATGTAGCTTGAACAGAGGTTGGTTGGAAGGCAGAGCATGATTTGGAGGTAGTGAGAAAATGGAGTTGGCCAGTTTTATGTTGAACTTTGTGAAAGGCAAGATTGGATGAGCCTATTGGTTACAGGTTGTGGAAGTCCTGAAAAAATATGAGTTGAAACTCTTACTCGCCAGATTTGTTGTATATTATTTCTCTCACTGAGACAGACTTCAGAAAATATAGAAAATTTACATTATAAAAAGTATTCACAGTTCCATCATGTGAAAAAAAACTTAATATTTTAGGGTATTTCTTCTAGCCTTGTATATTGGTGCATGTATATATGTGTATACAAACTTCATAGTATGATTAATAATTAAAATTATACTATACATAACATTTTATGACATATAAAAGTGTTCTGTGAACACTTTACTATTAAATAATATCAAAATACTTTTGGATAGAACACAGTAGTCCATTATATAGGTGTACCATGAACTCTTTAGCTTTTTCTTTAGACATTACTTGAGCTATTTTCCCATTCTTCTAATGAACCTTATTGTTTGATATTTCTTTTTTATCTGCCATTATAAGTTCGGTATCAGTAACACTCATGTACTAAATCTGTAACTGATACATTTTCCAGAGTTAGAATTTCTGATCAAAAGTAACGAACACTTGTGCTCGCTTTGGTAGCACATAAACAGAGAAGATCAGCATGGCCCCTGTGCCAGGATGACACACAAATTCACGAAGCATTCCATATTTTTACATGTTAGCTAGATTCATCATTGTGATCATTTCGCAATACATACAAGTATCAACTCATTATATTATATACCTGAAACTAGTGTAATGTTGC
Source organism: Panthera uncia (assembly GCF_023721935.1). NCBI lineage: Eukaryota > Metazoa > Chordata > Mammalia > Carnivora > Felidae > Panthera > Panthera uncia. The sequence continues at coordinate 84,433,876 of NC_064808.1, read as the reverse complement.
ATGTCAATTATACCTGAATTAAAAAAAAAAGTGATGGACACTTTTAGAGCGCTTGGTAGATACTGACAAATGGCCTTTCAGATTTGAACCCCTTTGTATGCCTTTTAGTAATTGATTTAATTTCCTTTTTTACTGCCTTCTCCCTCCCACTGGGAATTAGCCTTTAAAACATGAAAAATAATACCTCATAATTTTAATTTGTATGTCTTGGTTATTAGTGAGTTTCAACATTTTTCACATGTTACTAGCTATTTCTCTCTTAAAAAATTAAATTCATGTGTTCAGTTTATTGTTCTGTTCTGTCTTCATCATTGAAGATGACTTGGACCCAATGCAGAGAGATAACTAAATGAATATTTTTATGATTGACTGAAAATCCATACAGACTTCCATGTAGGAAACAATAATGCATATAGTTCATGACTCTTTGTCTATTAATTTTCTTAAATTTAATGATTTATCCTGTGAAATGTAATATTCAGGGAAAATGTGATTTTTTCCCCCTGCACTCTCTAGTCCTAAGAGACATTCTCTCAGTTGAAACTTCTCTCTCTTCATTTTCACTGTACTTCATATATCATTAGCAGGAACTCTTGGGTTATGGGAGGGCGATGTATGGACTACATATTTATTGAACTCTAATTGTATGAATAAATGAATGCACCGGCCATGCAAATACAAATCTAAGTCTTAAAAATGATAATTTACATAATTAGCTGACAAGAAGGCCTGAGCTATTACTTAAGTTCATATATAACATTACATCGTCAACTGTTAATTTATGCTCTGTTCTTTGCAGAATGATTGAGCTGTTTGGTAGTTTTATTTATGACTCATGCTTAGATTCATTTTGTAGTGCTGATAATGTTGAGATAATGGGAATTTATAGTTAGCTCTGACAAGAGGCCATAAAACAAATGACTGGATGTTTTCTCTATTGCCACAGGCTCGATTTATAACATAAAGTACTTAATAATTGTTATTAATGAACCCGCTGTGGTTGGTATATAGACACAGCTGGAAATCACATCTGTTATCAGACAGCCTGGGTTGAGTAAAGTACAAACACTGAAGGGAACTAATAGCTACAAAAGGAAATGACATCACAGAGCCATAGGAAGTGCCCATAGATGTTAGCTACACTGAAACAGAAGACATTTAGGAAAGATTTTAGGAGAAATGACAGAAAATTTGGCTCTTTTCAGAATTTTTCTTCCATATGGAACCCAAATGTCTTTAATTATGAGCTAGAGTCCCAGGGTCAATCCATATATGAAATATTAGTAAAGTTTATATCTTAGTTTTTAGATCAAAATAAATAAAAATCATCCAATTTCAGCCTACCAACATACCTTTCCAAGCTTCTCTTCAGTTACCCCTATTGAAACACTCTGTTCTATTCAGATTGGGTTATTTCTCTTTGTTTTTTCAGACTTATGCATTCCTGCCTTTGTGCTTTACCTTATGTTGTTACCTCCATTTGAGGTCATTTTGAACTATTTCAAGAGAGAAAGAACTAATTTACTAATTTACTAATACCTATTTACTCTCCCCCTCTCGACCCCTGTCTCCATTCCTATTTGTCCCCATTTTAAATTTTCATTCTCCTCATTCAACATTGGCAAACATTGTAATACATTTTATATGTATTCTTTGATTCTATGTAGTCTTACAAAATACGCTTTTTTTGTGTGTCCCTGTGTTATTAATTTTTGGAAATCATGGTAAATCACAGATGTCATTTTATTTCTTTTACTTAGCACTGGAGTACCAGCCATAGCACTCTGTGAACATCTAGTCCATTTTTTGTAAAAGTTGCATAAGACTGCATGTGTATCGACCAAAATTAATATGTCTACTATCCAGTCAGGGATGGGCACCCAGATTGCTCTGAATCTGTATCACAATAAGCAAGGTAACAATGGGCAGTTTTATGTATGTCATTTGTGGATCAATGGGAGAATTTCTTTAGGCTACATACCTAGGAGTGTAACTCCTGGGTCATAGAGGGTGTGTAGATGTGATTTGACAAAATTCTGAGAGATAGCTTAGAAGTGTTCCCCCATTCTTCACCCACTGGGAGTGCAGTGAGTTCCTTTATTCTTACATACAACCAATAAGTGGTATTGCCTAGTTTTACATTTTAAGCAAATTAAAAGGGATAAGATGATATTTCATGATTGTTTTCATTTACTTCTATGATTACTACTGAGCTTGAATATCTTTTGATTTGCTTATTGCTTTGGGGGTGTATTTCATTTTAATTGCCATTCATATGTGTGCCCACTTTTTTTTTCTCTTGGGTTATCTATCTTTTGTGGACTTAAAGGAATTCCTTGTACATTTTTACATTGTCAGTTTTGAATATTGCAAGTTTTTTTCTTAAAGTCTATCACTTCTCTATGAACTCTATACACACTATTCTTCCTAAACAAAAATATTTAATTTTTATATAGGTATATTCAACTAATTTTAGCCTGAGGGTTTGTGCTTCTCAAGTATTTTAAAGACAATTCTTCCCTACATTTAAATCACAAATATATATTCTGACATTTTATTTTATTGATTTTCTATTTTATCTTTCATTAATATGTCTGGATTCTACTTTTATGCATTATGTTATTTAGGGATCTAATTTTCCTTCTTAGCATCATATACAAAATAACCTATTCTTCCACTTCTGATTTGTGGTGCTTTATTTCCATATTTGTCATATATTAAATTCTAACCTATACATGGTTTTTCTCTGAGTCCACTGTTTTGTTTCATTGAACTATTTGTCCATCTGTTTTGATATCAATGCCTACCTATTTTATTACTATGCATTGGGACAGGCAGACTACCATGGACCTTGAGCATCCCTGAACTTTCTGCTGAGCAGGCTAAACTGTAGGTCTTACTTGTTCCCTAAACTGAGTGTTTTTTGTAGCTGGTCACATAGACAAGGAGGTCAAGTGACCATATCATGATTGCTTCTCACTCTCTGATGGAGTTAAGAGAAGAGAGAGAAAGAGATACTGTTTTGTTTTCTGCTTACTACAGAAGGTGCTGTGACCATGTGGTGGGCTTTTTGGACTACTGTTGTGTACCACTTTTATTGCTCTCAGTGCTGAGTATATAATTACTATGTCTTATATGCTTATGTTATGAACCCTTATAAAAGTCAAGGGGAAGAGTAACTTTTTTTTTTAAATTTTTTTAACGTTTTTATTTATTTTTGAGACAGAGAATGAAGGGGGGAGGGGCAGAGAGAGAAGGAGACACAGAATCGGAAGCAGGCTCCAGGCTCTGAGCCATCAGCCCAGAGCCCGACGCGGGGCTCGAACTCACAGACCGCGAGATCGTGACCTGAGCTGAAGTCGGACGCTTAACCGACTGTGCCACCCAGGCGCCCCAGGAAGAGTCACTTTTAGACAAATGATAGTGGGTACAACAGACCACCAGTTAGGCTTTTGGTTTCCTCTCGTGTTATACAATGGAAACTATAACTTCTAGAAAAAGAAAAAAGAAATCAGTCTTGGGGGCTGTAAACTCCAAAGATCCTTTGGAACTATAGATCTCTGCCATTGATAACTATGAAGATTGGATCTCATACTGGTGAATGTTCTGCCAACACTTGAATATGTATTCTGCTGTTTGGGGGTAAAATATTCATTAATATCAAGTATGTCAAATTTGTTGATAGTACAGTTCAAGTATTTATGTTTGCTAATTTTCTATCTATCTTGTCTATCAATTACTGATTGAGGAGTGTTGAAATCTCCCATTATAATTGTAGGTTTGTCCATTTCTCACTTCAGTCCTAGTATGTTTTTGCTTCATATTTTGCATGTCAGATGCATACACATTTACATTTGTTATTTTTTAATGAATTGACAAATTTATCCTTAGGAAATGTTCCTTTTTTATCTCTGGTGATAATATTTTTTATGAAGTCTCCTCGTCTGATATTATCTTAGCCATTCCAGCTTGCATATAGTTAATGTTTATTGGCATCACTGTTTCTGTCTTCCACTTATAATTTACCAATGCCTTTGTATTTAAGGTGCGTTTCTTGCAGATCACATTTAGCTATTTTTATTTTTAAATTTTTTTTAAAGTTTATTTATTTTTGAGAGACAGAGAGAGAGATGGAGTGTGAGTGGGGGAGAGGCAGAGAGAGAGGGAGACACAGAATCCGAAGCAGGCTCCAGGCTCCGAACTGTCAGCACAGAGCCCGACATGGGGCTTGAACCCATGAACTGAGAGATCATGATCCCAGCTGAATTTGGATGCTTAACCAACTGAGCCACCCAGGCACCCCACGTTTAGCTATTTTTCTTAAGTCCAATTTGAGAATCTCTGACTTTAAATTGTAGTTTATAGACTAAGGGTCTACAAACCATTTCCAAAATGGCCAGATGGTAATATTTTAGGCTTTTGGATCATATTGTCTCTGTTGAAATTGCTAAACTCTGCTGTTAAAGCATGAAAGCTGCATAGACCACACATAAATGAATGGGCAAGGCTGTGTTCCAATAAAATTTTATTAATAAAAAATCACAATGGGCCATATTTAGCATAGTTTGCTGACCCATGGTTTACACTCTTAATGTTTGATCTAAGTATTTGTAGAGTCAAGGTTAAATCATCCAACTTGTTTGTATTCTGTTTATCCCATGTGTTATTCACTCATTTCCTATCCTCCCCTCTCTTATTCTACCTCCTTTTGGATTGAGCATTTTTAAAATTTCATTTTACCTCTTTTTTAACATATCAGATGACAAAAACCTCTTTGTGTTTTATATTTTAAGTGATTGTTGTATAGTTTATAATATATATCTTTACCTTTTCACAGTCTACCTTAAAATAATATTATAGCACTTTATAGATTAAGATTCTTAAGTATTCTTACTTTCCACCCAGTCATTTGTGCTATATTTTTGTCATACTTTTTACTTCCATTTGTGTTATGCTGTGCATTGCCACTGCCTTTTTCCATGTTTTGAAGTATAATTGACAGAAGTTGTAGTATATTTAAGCTGTACAGTGTGATGATTTCTTATATGTACACATTGTGAAAGGCTTCCCACACCATCAAGCTAATTAACACCTCACATATTTACCTTTGTTTTTTTAAGAGGGAGCGAGATTACTTTTAGTGCTACTCTCTCAGAAAATTTCAATTGTATAATATTTATCAGCTATAGTAACCATGTTACTCATCTGATCCTCAGACCTTATTCACCTTATAAGTCAACGTTTGTACTTTTACCAACCTCTCTCTATTTCCAACACTCCCCTAGTCCCTGACAACCACTGTTCTACTTTATGTTTGTATTAGCTCAATGTGTTTTTTAAAAAGTTTTCACATATACGTGACATTATGCAGTATTTGTCTTTCTTTGTGCCTCATTTCATTTAGCACAATTTCCTTCTGGTTTCATCCATGTTGTCACAAATGGCAGGATCTCCTTTTTTAAAGGCTGAAGAACATTCCAGTGTGTGTGTGTGTGTGTGTGTGTGTGTGTGTTATATTTTTATCTATCTGCCAATAGATACTTAGATTGTTTCCATACCTTTGCTATTATAAATAATGCTGAAGTGAACATTAGAATACAGATATGTCTTCAAGATAAAGATTTTGTTTCCTTTGGATATATATCCAGAAGTGACATTGCTGGATCATGTGGTAGTTCCTCTTTCTAATTTCTTGAGGAACCTCCAGACTGTTTTCTATAGTGGTTGCACCAGTTTGCATTCCCACCAATAGAGTAAAAGGACTCACGGTTCTGTATATCCTTGCTAGCATTTGCTATCTCTTGTCTTTTTGATAATAAATATCCTAACAAGTATGAGGTGGTATCTCATTGTGGTTTTAATTTGCATTTTCCTGATGATGAGTGATATTGAGCACCTTTTCCTATATTTGTTGGTGATTTATGTGTCTTCTTCGAAAAAAAATGTATGTTCAGGTAGTTTGTCCATTTTTTAAATTGAGTTATTTATTTATTTATTTATTTAGGTTGTTGTCGTTGTTGTTGTTGGTATTCAGTTGTATGAGTTCCTTGTATATTTTGAGTATTAACCCCCTATTAGATACATGGTTTGCAAACATTTTTTTCCAGTTCCATAAGTAAGCTTTTTATTTTGTTGATGTTTTCCTTTGCTGTGGATAATCTTTTTAGTTTGATGTACTCCCGATTATTTATTTTTGCTTTTGTTTCATTGTTTTTTGTGTAAAATCTAAAAAATCATTGCTGATATCAATGCCAACAAGTCTTTCCCCTATGTTTCTTCTAGGAGTTTTACAGTTTCAGGTCTTAAGTTCAAGTCCTTCATCCATTTTGGGTGATATTTGTGAGTGGTATAAGCTAAGGGTACAGTTTCATTCTTCTGCATGTGGATATCCAGATTTCAGATTTGCCAGGCTCCACGATCGTGTGAGCCAGTGGAAATACATCTGTCTCTGTCTTTCTTTCTCTCTACACACACACACACACACACACACACACACACACATTTATATTTATATATTTATGCAAGGATTTATACACAAATGTGTATATTTGTATATATGAATATATCTATATATCTATATCTATATATATAGATAGATAGATATAGATAGATAGATGATATATCTCCTATAGGTACTATTTCTTTGGAGAACTTGAGTGACACACCATATAAACTTGAATCTCTCCAACTGCACTTTCCTTCTTTCAAAAGTCTAATCCTCTTAATTTCCTCCTGGTTTTGTCTTTCACTTTCTATGAGTGGCCATTACTATATTGCTATTAACAATACTTGATTTGGTTTGCTAATATCTGCTTAAGGATTTTAAATCATGATCAATTATTAATATTTGCTTATGGTTTGTCTTTTTTGTACCAACCCTGTCAGGTTTTAGAAAAAACCTTAGCTAACGATACTTAATATTTCAGACATTTTATTTTGTTGTTGGTAGTGCTTGTGGTGCTCTCTCTCTCTTGTCATCTTGTTACAAATGTCTGAATTTTATTGGTCTTTTCTTAGGTGTCTTTTTGGCTTTGCTTATATTAATTATCTTAATTAAAAAATTGAGATATAATTGACATATAACATCGTGTAAGTTTAAGGTGTACAGCATGTTGGCTTAGTATATTTATATATTGTAATATGATTACAGTAATGTTAGCTAACACCTTTATTGTGACACATATCTATCATTTATTTTTTATGTCAAGGACAGTTAGAATCTAGTTTCTTAGCAACTCTGAAGCTTATAATATAGTGTTGTGAAATATAATCACTATGTTGTTCATTAGATTTCCAGAACTTATCTACTAGTTGTAAGTTTGTACCCTTAAATATCTCTCCCAATTCCCTTACCCTCCAGTCTCTCCTAACCACCATTCTACTTTGTTTTTTACAAGTTCAGGTTTTTTAAAGATTCAACCTATAAGTGATGTACTATATTTGTCATTCTCTGTGTGAATATCTCAGCATAATAGCTTCAAAGTTTATCCATGTTGCCATACATGGCAGGATTTCCTTTTTTCTCATTGCTGAATACATATATAACACATCTTCACTATCCATTCATCCATTGACAGGCACTTATGTGGCTTCCATACCTTGGCTAGTGTGAATAAAGCTGCAATGTGCATGGATGTGCATATATCCCTTCAAGATACTAACTTCAATTCTTTTGGATATATATCCAAGAGTGGGATTGTTGGATCAAGTGGTAGTTCAATTTTTAAGTTTTTGAGGAAAGCCACTGTTTTTTTTTTTTTGTAATGGATTCAGCTTTACCAGTTCTTCATAATCTTTTTTTCTATTTCATTGATGTTTGCTTTCAAGTTACTGTCTTCGACTTGTTTCATATTTATTCTGATGTTCTTTTTTAAACTTCTTAGTGCTTATTTCTTTTTTAAATTTTTTTAATGTTTATTTATTTTTGAGAGAGACAGAGACAGAATGTGAATGGGCTAGAGGAAGAGAGGGAGACACAGAATCCTAAGCAGGCTCCAGGCTCTGAGCTGTCAGCACAGAGCCCGACGCCGGGCTTAAACTCAGGAGCTGTGAGATCATGACCTGAGCTGAAGTCTGACGCTCAACCGACTTGAGCCACCCAGGTGCTCCATAACTTCTTAGTGCTTGTTTCATCTTTTTGTCCTTTGTTCTTTTCTTATATAAAGATTTACGGTCAGAAATTTATTGTAAGTGCCACTTTAACTGTATCCCATAAGGTTTGATATGAAGTATTATTGTTATCCTTTAATCTAAAATATTTTCCAAGTTCTGTTTTAATCCCCTCTGATCTTTTAATTATGAATGCTTTATTTTATAATTTACAAAATTAGTTTTTGTAAGTTTATTTATTTATTTTGAGAGGGAGTGCACGCATGTGGTGTGCACATGAGTGGGGGAGAGACAGAGGGAGGAGAGAGAGAGAGACAGACAGACAGAATCTCAAGCAGGTTCCCTGCTGTCAGTGCAGAGCCAGACGTGGGTTTCAATCTCACAAACTGAGAGATCATGACCTGAGCCAAAATCAAGGGTTGGACGCTTAACTGACTGAACCACCCAGGTGTCCCTAAAAATTATTTAAAAAAAAATTACTTCCCTTTATTTATTGATTTCCATTAAGCGACTTTTTAATCAAAGAAAAATGTATTGTGTATGTACCAATTCCTTGAAGTTTTTTGAGACTTGCTTTAGTGCCTAGTATGTTATGCATTTTCATAAGTGTCCCATGTGAATTTAAATACAATGTGCCTCTTCAAGTTATTGTTGGACTTCAGAGGTCAGCCAACAATAATACACCTGTCTTCTCCATAAGAGTTCTGGTAGCAATCAAAACGTAAAATAAAAAGTTGACAGATGGAATCTAAACTATCGCTTCTATAATGATCAAGCTAATGTTAGAGGATATGGCTGATATTCATGGGAAAGTAAGTGTTTTAACACTAAACCTCAGATTTAGACAGAATTACCCATATGGTCATAGGGAATGCTGGTCACACACACCTCTCTGATAATGGTGGTGGCTATAATGATCAAATTATGGCATAGAGTAGCAAAGCAGACTATATGGTCCCTGTTGGAAGCTTGGTTTTAAGAGAAATTGAAGAGGAAGGGTCTAGAATTTGTATGTTATATACTTTTTTCTTTCTAAACTGAACAGTCAGATTAATCCCTTAGAGAAGAGTGTGTTGAATTAGAATTAGAGAGAAGTCAAAAGTGTTACTCCGATGACATTCCCACCACATGAAATGACATGTCAGGTGTGTTTCACCTCCTAACGTTATTCTCTATATGTCTATCATATCAAGCTTGTTCATTGCTCTGTTCATGTTTCAAATCTTTATTTCATGCCAGCTCAGTCAAACACATAAAACATTTATATATATTATCCAGTATTTTCAAGTTTGTCATGTGGAGTATATCACATTATGAAATTAAATGTTTAAATTTTATAGATTTCTGCCCTTTATTAAATCTCTGCTTTCTCTTCTACAGTTTTGTTGTATTTTCCTAATTTAAAAGAACTACTAAGTTCCTTTCATTTTTAATTTTTTTCAATAATAAAGGCATTAAATGTTATATATTTTTTCTGAGTATGGTTTTTACCTTGCCTTTTGTTTGGTATTTATTGTTCTATTTTTCTTTGATCTTAAGCACTTTTTAAAGGGGGAATACAGTTAGAATGAACAACACTAAGTGTAGTCTCTAAGAAAAGAAAAGCTTTGGAAGTGACAATAAGTTGGAGGGTTATTTGTGAAGAGAAACCTCATTCTATTAATCTAGGTGACAGTAGGGGTGGAAATTTGGTGGAGAATATGTTGGTTGTATTGATGTGAGCCACTGACTTTCGTTTTGTTTTGTTTTGTTGCCAAATTGACTTGACTACATTTTCTGGATCCCTTAAGTCAATTTCTAGATTCCTGTTTTCTGCATAATAACACAATTCTATCTGTTCCTCACAAATCTCCCCCTCTTACCTTACCTCATTCTCTAAGCACAGCATTGCCAAAGAAGACAATGCTCACGTGGTGAAGAAGATTGGTACCTAAGGATGTAATTTAGATGTAGGTAACTCTATTTCCTATATTATTCTGTCCCTAGGAATGATTTTCCCATTCAGCAGTTAATGAGAAAGGAGAGTTGGCTCTATCCCTTTCCAATCCTAGGACAGGAGGAGTGCCAATTGGAGGAAGACTTAGGGGTAAAGAGATAACAGGATTTCTGTAAGAAGTCTTGGTATCAAGTTAATTCTCCACTGCTGGTCACTTGTTGTAACTTATAACAATATATGACCCCTGAGTAAGTGGGTAACTGTAGTTTCATTGAGCCAAAGGTGAAATGATGACATTTTTGTCCTCTTAGTCTCCCATATTAAGCCATACTTCCTTAAAAGGAAAACAAAACATTGCCTATTATTTAATGCAAATCTTGAGAGCACAGAAAACTGACACTTTAGGAACACCCAACAAATACCAATTAATTTTTTTTGCCTTATCTGAGATTCCTGAAACTTTACACATCAACCCCATTCTTGTTACACTTTGTTTCAAACATTTTAAAATAGCTTCATACTTTTCCTGATTACTTTCATTAAATATAACTAAAATCCTAAAATAATGTACATAAAACATACATAAGACTCTGAAGAGTGAAGAGAAAGATGCTGACTTGCTTAGGTACTTGGGGCGTGAGAAATGGTATGCTGGTGGATTCCCTAGATTTCCCTTTTGTCTTCTATATCCAAGGCTTGTTGCTGAAGAAACCAGTAATGCAGAAAAGGAAATAGGGACAGGGTAAATAAAAGATCAGGACAGAGGAGTCTAGCAAGATCTAAAACTTTTATATAATAACTTTTACTGTAGCCAAACACTACAGAAGAAGCTGTGGCCTACTCCCATCCTTACCAGTAAAGGCCAAGTGAGGAGCATAAACTTCCATCTTTGGAAGACTAATAAGACACTTCAATAACCCCACTAAGATTATGTTGGGAAACATCAATTAAGGTGAGGAGACTTCCATACTTACTGGCTAGTAACAAGGCATCCTCATGATGATGTCAGTGGAGATTATGTGAGGAGCCTGGATTTCCACACCCACTGGGCAGTAATGTGATACCTCTCCCCTTCTCACTGGCATAGCATCATGGAAGCCCAGTAGAGAGTCAAGACTTTTATTACCACTTACTGGCAATGAGGCTACTACCATTATAATTATCAATGACTACTGCATAAAGAGTGCAAACTACCACCCCTGCCCAGCAGTAATGGAAAGCGTTTCTATCTCAAGTACTAATGAAGGCCAACTGGATAACCTGGATGCCTACCTCTAACTGGCTGTGACAAGGTGGCACATATCCTTTCTCTTATTGGAGAAGTATCAGAGAAAAACAGATAAAATGGAAAGGTTAACTAAGATCCATTTTTATAACATAATGCAAGTATGTCCAAATTTCAATAAAGAAATCGTTTGTCTTAAAAAAAAAAAAGGCGGGGGGGCACCTGGGTGGCTTAGTCGGTTAAGCAACTGACTCTTGGTTTCAGCTCCAGTCATGATCTCACAGTTTGTGGGTTCAAATCCCGTGTTGGGTTCTGCACTGAGAGTGTGGAGCCTACTTGAAATTCTCTCTCTCTCCCTGTCTCTCTGCCCCTTCCCCACTTGTGTGTGTGCATGTGCATGTGCATGGTCCCTATCTCTTAAAATAAATAAATAAATTTAAAAAATCATTTGTCATACCAAGAACCAGGAAGAACTCAAAGTACGCAAAAAAAGTAATCAATATATGGCAACACAAAAACAATAGACACATTAGAATTATCTGACAAAAATTTTAAGGCAGTTATGCTATAAATGCTTCAGTGAGGAATTATGAACATACATGAAACAAATGAACATATAGAGAACTTCAGAAAAAATAGGCACAGCAAAGGAATAGAAGATATAAAGGACCAATGGGAATTTTGGAAATGAAAAATATAATAGCCAAAATAAAAACTGCAATGGATGGACTCAACAGCATAATAGAAGAGACAAAGGATAGAATCAGTTAACTTGGTGAGAGAATAATGAAATCACCCAGTCTGAACAACAGCAAGAAATAGATTGGAAATAAATAAACAGAACACTCAGGGACATTTGGAGATATGACAAAAAAAATCTAAGTTTCATATCATTGAATTTCCAGAAAGAAAGAATAAAGAGGGCAGGATTAAAAACGTACTCAAAGAAATAATGGCTGAAAACTTGGCAAGAGACATAAATTTACCAATTTGAGAAGCTGAGTGAATCCAAAACAAGATAAACCAAAAAAAAAAAAAATCTATGTCAAGAACATTATAATTAGAAAACTAAAGTCATAGGAGAAAATCTTGAAAGCAGTCAGAGAAAAATGATTCTTTAGCTATAGGGGAAAAACTGCTTCAAATGACAGTGGATTTTTCATTAGAAGCTATGTAGCACAGAAAGAAGTGGCACAACGTGTTTCAGAATTGTCAACCAGCATTTTCTACCAAGCAAACACACAATAAAATTAAAACATTACATGTAAGCACTAACATATCAATAATTACATTAAACTGTTAAAAGTTCTAAATACACAAATTAAAAGACAGAGATTAGAAGAGTGAGTTAAAAAAAAACATGATCCAATGATCTATTCAGTACAAAAAACTCACATTTTCTATGTAGGTTAAAAATAACAAGATGAGAATACATAAAATTATGCAAACACTAGTCAAAGGAAAACAGGAGTGGATATATCAATATCAGATACAGTAGACATTACAATGCAGAAAATTAACAGAGACAAAGAGGGACATCATATAAGGACAAGAGGGGCAATGCCAAGTGTGCATGTACCAGATAACAAAGCAGTAAAATATGTGAAGCAAAACTGATGTAATTAAAACAAGAAATAGATCAATCCAGTTACAGTTGGAACTTTAACCCCTCTCCCAACAATTGATAGAATAATTAGAAAGAAAATAAAAAATGATACAGAAGAACACAAATCCACCATCAACAAAGAGGATCTAATCAACATTTATAAAACACTCTACACAAAAGGAGCATATAAGTATCTTAAGTATTTTTATCAAGTGTCCATGGAACTCATACCAAGGTAGACAATATCCTGGGTCATAAAACAAACTTAGACAAGTTTCAAAATGTTAAAATCATACAGAGTGTGTTCTCTGACTACAAGCAAGTAAAACTAGAAATCAAAACCAGAAAGATAACAGAAAAATCTCTAAACACTTGGAAACCCACAAAACAATTAACTAAAATCTATGGGTCAAATCTAAAGCCTCAAGAGAAATCAAAGTAGACATTGGACTGAATAAACATGAAAATACAACAAATCAAAGTTTGTGGGAAACAACTAAAGCATTGGTGAAAGAGAAATTTGTGGCACTAAGTTCATACATTAGACATGAAAAAAAGTATCAAATCAATTCTATATGCTCCCACCTTTAAAATGTAGAAAAAGAAGAACATGAACCCAAAGCAAGTGGAAGGAAGGAAGCAATAATAAGAAGCGATAAGTAGGAAATTGAAAATGGGAAAAACAATGGAAAAATCAATGAAACAAAGAGCTGGATGGGGAGATCGGTGTGGGGAATGGGTGCAATAGGTGATGGGGATTAAGAAGTGCACTTGTAACGGAGCATTGAGTAACGGACAGAATTTCTGAACAACTATATTATACACCTGAAGCTAATGTAACACTGTATGTTAACTATACTGGAATTAAAATAAAAAAAAACTTAATAAAAAGTGTACCAACCCCTTAGCAAAACTGGTAAAGAAAAAAAAAGAGGGACAACTGATCAATATTAGGAATGAAACAGGGATATCATGATAGACTCTGCAGATAACAAAAGAGACATATGGGAATGACACAAACAACTCTATATTTACAGATGTGATTTTATGGAAATTAACCATTTCCTGGAAAACCACAAATTATCACAATTCACCCAATACGAAATAAATTATATAAGTAGCCTCATAACTGTTAGGTAAATTGAGTTCATAATTTAAAAATTCCCCCCAAAAGAAATCTCCAGGTTCAGAATACTTCACTAGAGAATTTTAACAAACATTTAAAGAAAAATTTAATATCAAACTTATGTAATCTCACTTAGAAAATAAAGGAGGAGGGGCGCCTGGGTGGCTCAGTCAGTTGGGCGTCTGACTTCGACTCAGGTCATGATCTCACTGTCCATGAGTTGGAGCCCCGTGTCAGGGTCTGTGCTGACAGCTCAGAGCCTGGAGCCTGCTTCAGATTCTGTGTCTCCCTCTCTCTCTGCCCCTCCCCCACTCACGCTCTGTCTCTGTCTATCAAAAAATGAATAAACGCTAAAAAAAAAAAAAGAAAAGAGGAGAAAATAAAAATTTATGTTATGTAACTAGTATTACTCTGATACAAAACCAGAAAATAGTTAAAAAAGAAAATCCTACAGACCAATTATCTGTCATAAATGTGGATACAAAATATTTTATAAAATATTTACAATAGAATTTAGAAATATATTTTAAAAATTATTTACCATGTCTAGGTTGGTTTTATTCTGGAAATGCAAGCTGGTTCAATATTTGAAATCAATCAATGTAATCCACCATATTACCAAGTTTAAGAAAAATCACATAATAATATTAATTGATACAGAAAAATCATTTGAAAAACTTCAATATACATTTCTGATTAAAATTATCAAAAAATAGGAATAGAGGAAATTTTCCTTAACTTGATAAAGAATATCTACAAAAAGCCTTACAGCTGATATGTACATAATAGTGAAAGACTGAATGCTTTCTCCCAAGAATAGGAATAAGCTAAAGATGGCTTCTCCCACTACTCTTATTCACCCCAGTGCTGGACATTGTAGTCAGGTCAATAAAACAAAAAAAGGAAATAAAAGATATAAAGGTCATGAAGGAAGAAATAAATCTGTTTCCATTTACAGATAATGTAATTTTTTTCCATAGAAAGTAAGTTTATGGAATATTTAAAAAAAGGAACTTCCAGAAGGACAAAATCAATTGTAATTTTGATACACGAACAATGAACACTGGAATTAAAAAAATACAGCACTATTTATAATTGCTCAAAAAATGAAATGCTTATGTGTAAATATAACAAAACATGTGCAGGACTTGTATGTGAGAGCTACACAATACTGAAAAAAATCAAAGAAGATCTAAACAAATGGAGAGACTCTATGTTCATGAATTGGAAGACTCAACATAGTAAAAATGTCAATTCTCCTCAAGTTGATATACAGGCTTAATGCAATTCCTATCAAAACTTCAGTAAGCATTTTTGTAGATACAGACATTAGTATTCTAGAATTGGTATGGAAAGACAAAGGAATTGTCATAGCTAAAACTATTCTGAAAAAGAAGGATAAAATGCATAAAGGTAAATAGAAAGACACATATAAAAGCCAGTATTATTATAATTCGGTTTGTAACTCCACTTTTTATCTTCTACACTATTTAAAGAAAAAGTGCATAAAAATATTGTGTACAAAATGTATAAAGATGTAATCTGTGACATTAATAACATAAAAGGGGGAACAGAACTTTATAGGAATAGAGTTTTCCTATGTGATTGAAGTTAATATCAATTCAATGTGTTTCCTTCTCTGCCCTTCCCTGCTTGTGCTCTGTCTCTGTCTCTCTCTCTCAAAAATAAACATAAAAAAATGCTTAAAATCATTAGTCATTAGGAAAATGAAAGTCAAAACCACAATGAGATACCACTTTATGCCCATTAGGATTGCAATTATCAAAACAACAACAAAAGCAAGCAAACAAACCACAAAAAATCAAAGGAAAATAATAAGTGTTAGTGAGGATGTGGAGAAATTAGAACACTTTTGCATTACAGTAAAATGGTGCAGCCACTGTGGGAAACAGTATGACAATTCCTTTAAAAAATTTAAGCAGAATTACCATATAATCCAGTAATTCCACTTCTAGTTATATACCCAAAAGGATTGAAAGCAAGTGCTCAAAGAGATAAATTGTACACCAATATTCATTACATTATTCACAATAGCCAAAGGTAGAAACAATCCAGTATATGAATGGATATACATATATGAATAGATATATGAATGTATAATATCCGAATGGATATACAATGGATATATGAATGGATAAACAAATACGAATGGATAAATGAAATGGATATATTCACACAATGAATATATATTCATATAATAGAATATTACTCAACATTAAAAATAAACGACATTCTGAAAGATGCTACAAGGAAGAACCTTAAAAACATTAAAGTAAGTGAAATAAGACAGACACAAAAGGAAAAATATTACATAATTCCACTAATACTGAGGTATCTAGAGTAGTCAACATGATAGAGACAGAAAGTAGAACTGTGATTACCAGAGGTCGGAGAGAGAGGAATGGAATCAAATTTTTAATGGGTACAGAGTTTCTGTTTGGGATGATGAAAAAGTTCTGGAAATGGATAGTGGTGATGGTTTCACAACATTGTGAGTGCACTTAATACTACTGAATTATAAACTTTAAAATGTTTAACATGATAAATGTTTTGTTATGTATATTTTTCCCAATAAAAAAAATCAAACTGGAAAAAATATCAACTCCTTCAGATCATTCTTTAAATTCATTCGCAACCGTTTTCTTGATCCTCTGGGTTAAACTCCTTTGCTATGCTCTTTGAGATCACCCTGTACTTATCCTTTCATGCCACTGATCTCAGGAAGCTATAGTGTTTGATTAAATTTCTGCCCTTAGAAGACTGCAAATTTTGAAAGGGCAGATTTTCTTCTCCATTGTTGTGTCCTAGGATGTATTATGTGTTTGGAAAACAGTAGGTTTTCAAATACTTACTGAAGACAATAACAAGTCTCAAAGATGTGTAAAATGGTAGCTAGAAATCTCGTCTTCTGACTCTCAATCTAGTCTTCTTTTACTGGGACAACTCAATATTTTCCAGTGATTTCTCTACTTCTAGTACTTCTAGCACTTAAGCTGTATCTGTCTATAGGTATGGATGGTAGTTTTGTCTTTCCATGAAATAGTTTTTTAATGGGCACACTGCTTTAATAGGCACCACAACCTTTGAAGGTTTCTTTCTGTATACCTGACATCACCTTTCCCTCGTCATTTAGATTATTTGTGAAAATATTAAGGCAGAGTATCCCAGGTAAAAATGGAATGGACAGATCTGTAGCAATACTCTGGAATAAATCCTCCTTTATAATATTTTTTTTCTTGAAAGTTTCCTCTTACTCCTTGCATCTTCTGGCAATCCAAAAAATTTCCAAGATATGATGTACTCAAAGCCTGAGTCAACTCAACACAAAAGTATGTGAATGTTTTGAAATAACCGTTTACAAATGCATTATTTGTAAAAATTTGGTTATTTTGGCATTTGAGGGGGATATAAGAGAATAGCTGAAAAGCACCAGAATCCTGGCTGGGTCCCAGAAACGGTGGGGAAGAAGGCTTGAGAGGCGGAGGAATCGGATATGTGAACACAGAAAGCAATGGGCAAATTGCTGCAGAACCATCTCAGGTGCTATGACAGGCCTGTTCCCAGCAGAGGGCGCTGTGGGTCTTCGTGAAGCCTCCGGGGTACCCAGAGCATCCTTTGATCATTGCAGTTTGTATTCTTGCAGTTACTTTTAAGACCTAGCTTTGGTGACTATAACCTTAGGAAAGCCTAGAGATCTGAGGTATGGGCAATGGTTCAGGGTTTTTTGGGAAATACTATATTCACTTTCTCTGGATGGAAAGAGCTCTTTCCAGTTGGCACCAAAGACCTGGGGACAGAGACTGAAACTAAAATTAACAAGAAAGCTTTCAAGGCAATCAGCTCCATCTATTCTCCCAGACCCAGCTTCCTCTTCTCTTTGAACACCTGGATTTGAAATCAGACCTAATTTCTGCAGGTTGCAGAGAACTGTGGGAGCATGTAAGCCCTGTTTAAGTATGACTTTTCTTGGAGAAGTCTGCTTCCCGACTAAATTAGCTGAGCATGTGAAGAGATGACAGTGGAGAAAGACAGGGGAATGATATATTTTTCACTCGACAGCAAGCTAAGGGACATCTTTGTAGCTCATGCAAGAACTCTGGGAAATGCTGGGCAGTCATGAATGCTAAAGCCTTTGGGATTCCTGCCAAGGAGACTCGGCTTACATGCTCCAGGCCATAACAACTTTATAGGCAACACAGAGAGTGACAGGTTGGCTTACGCTTGGAGGTTTTACACTTTTTATACTTGAAGGCACTACTTAGCCACCACTCCTCACTTTTTCAGCCATCTCCACCTCCAGAGAGGTTGGAAGACACCTTTTACATGTTCAGTGGCAATATTCAGTTATCCATGTGAATGCAAAAGGGGAAGTTATGGAATGAATGTAGTCTCCTATCATAGACAGTTGCTGGGGGTATTAAGTCATGGATTTCTTGCTTTAAAAGGTCAAGTCTCTTATTACCATGGTGAATGGGAATCAGGCCTTAAGGCTGAAAACTGAGGGTAAGAGCAGAAAATAAAGTTTAATAAGCACCTGTATTGTGCCAGGAACTTTTCCTCTTTCAGCAGCCTTATTGTATTAGGAATTTTTTTCCTTTTAACATTTGGTAAACTAAAGAAAGTTTAAGGAACCCATCTGAAGTCACAGGGTTAGGACCAGGATTGAACTCATGTTTGTCTGCCTACAAAGATCTGATTCTTTCCACCCACCAGCACTGGACTTCTCTGGGCTTATGGAGATCAAATCTTCCCTTATGTGCAGTACAGCTGCCTTTCCCAGGAAGTTACAGATTGTGGGAAACAAAAAGGAAATTGTTACAGGGAAAAGTGGCCTATAAAAAGTACATACATTCATATCATGTCTTCTTTTCAAGTATCAGGGATGTAGCCTGGACCAGTCTCCTAAACTGCTTCCTTTGTGGGAAGGCACAGGCCAGACCACTATGATCTGACAACCATATTAACCAGACCCCAGGCTCAGGGTCCAATCTATAAATCTGTTCCCCATGTGGAGGTCTCTGAGGCTTATGGGAAGAAAACATTCATCTGAAGAGGCAGTTCATGGCTTTATTAAGATCTCTGAGAAGGAGTGCATATTGGCAAAAGTAATAAATCATTGGTTATGGAAAGCTAAATGTGTGGTACTCAAATACATTCTACTGATTGGCTTTCCTAGTTTAGATTCTGAAGACTTGGTGATGATGGTAATAGTGATGATGATGATGATGATGATGATGATGATAGTCATGAAGACAGAATGCCTGGCTAAATGATGTGTACATGCAGCAGATTTGGATTTGGTCCACGTGAAATTGGGATGAACTCCTGGAAAGGAGTGAAGTGAAAATTGAAGAAAGGTGGACAGGCAGTATGGTGGAGACAGCCTAGGAGGTGAGCAAGCTACAGCTCAGAGGTGAAACAGTTTACTTCTGGGTGTCTGGGAGCCACTCTTTATTCCTAAAGGCCCTTGACCCCTGCAGGCTAGAACTCCTCAGTCATGGGAAGGAGTTGCTTATAAGATGCTGTCCTTTTGTACCGGAAGAAGATTAATGTGTTCCCTCAGACACAATGCAGTTTAAACCCTAGAATGGCCTGGGATTGGTATACTTGTAAGCCTTCTTGTCTTTGCTCAGCTGTTTTCCCCTCTTGGAATATTCTCTGTCTTCCATAGTTGGTCGAGTCTCAGTCATTTTTCAATAACCAGTTCTTACCTCTCTTTTTGTTCTTCCCCTTCATTGTCAAACATTGGCACAAAATAACCCATTGATAAGTCAGAGCTGAGTATATTATTGCTTCCTGTGGTAAGAAAGAACATTATGTTGACAGAGTTCTTGTAGGGTCTTGGGGTATAGGGCAAAGCCAGGATACTTATGAGGTCTTGAAATCTCATCTAAAGTGGACCTTTAAATGAAGAAGGTTGATTAAGATTGGATAAGGATCGTGATGTAAGTGTTTATGATCAGTGGACCCAGGAAGGTGAGGGTTTTGAGAATAGGATGGGAAGTGATGTGGGTCATAAACAATCAATTTGGTGTTACCTACTAAAAAGCTGTCGATTTAAAATGGATTTTTGGTAAGTGATGAATCATGGGAATCTACCCCCAAAACCAAGAGCACACTGTATACACTGTGTGTTAGCCAACTTGATAATAAATTATATATATATATATATATATATATATATATATATATATATATATAT
>NC_064808.1:84164715-84413641 GCF_023721935.1 Panthera uncia | reverse complement strand
ATATATATATATATATATATATATATATATATATATATATATATATAAAGAGAATGGATTTTGGGGCACCTGGGTGGCTCAGTGGGTTAAGCATCTGACTCTTGATTTTGGCTCAGGTTATGATCTCACAGTTGTGATACTGAGCCCCGGGTGGGGCTATGTGCTGGGTGTGGAGCCTGCTTAAGATTCTCTGTCTCTCCCACCAAAGCATAAGAAACTCTTAAAAACTGAGAACAAACTGAGGGTTGTTGGGGGGTGGGAGGGAGGGGAGGGTGGGTGATGGGTATTGAGGAGGGCACCTTTTGGGATGAGCACTGGGTGTTGTATGGAAACCAATTTGACAATAAATTTCATATATTGAAAAAAATAAAAAAAATAAAACCTAAAAAAAAAAAAGATTCTCTCTCTCTCCCTCTCCCTCTATTCCTCCCCTCCACCCCACTTGCATGCATGCTCTCTCAAATAAATAAATAAATAAATAAATAAATAAATAAATAAAATGGATTTTCAAGAACGTTCAGTTATTTGCAAATCTATCTTTCTGGGCAAGGGTTTCCTGGAATAGTAAGGTCATGTTAGTAAAGATAGCAGAGTGGTCAAGTCATATGAATGTGAGCTGTGTGGGGGTAGGTGGTTTAGGTTCTTACCATCTCACCATAGAAAAATGGCCTCTTCCACTATGGCAAACATAGCCATTCATTCAGATTCCAGCTCAGCACTCACCATAGGGGATGCTGATTCTGAATCTCTCAGCCAGAGCTTACGAAGAATTAAACATACAAATATTGAAACCATTAGTGGAATTAATGAAAGAAAACCTTCAAATGTGGTCCCTACACCAGCAAAGAGCTGAGTTATAGTTTACAGAGAAATTCTTCAATATATGTTCAATTATACTACTCCCCTCTCTTCCCTCCTCCCACCTTACCTCTTGCACTCAAAGAACATGGGAGAAAAATATGATCAATTTGGTGGGAGGAAGAAATATGAAGCTAAACCTTCTGCATCTAGTCTTTAATCAGAAGCGTGGATATATATTTGGGGGGAGGGGAGGTCAAAATCAGCATTAAAAAAAATGTGATGTCACTTAGAAAACCTGGCATGAAATGTTGGCAGCCAGCCTGTTTCTTCTGAATCAGTGCATGAATTTAAAGCCAGGTTATCTTTCTGGCTACAATATTATGCCTTCGTTTTCTTGCTTAATCTTCCAGAATCAATCAGAATTCAGTGTCTGAGCTTTGCTATAGTAATTGCCTGGGAGGGAGCTTGGCCAAACTAATAAGGGTCACTTCGTAAGTTTTCTATTGGGTCCACAGCAGTCACTAGAAAGAAAATGCAGCTGGGACCCAGGGCTCCTGCTTTATTTGCCATTTCTGTATTCAGACAACACATGGGAAGCATCTTCCAGCTGTTACCTACCTATCCATGGCTCCATAAAGTATTGTAGTCTGCAGTTTTTCTACTAGAACCATCAGTGAAATGATAAAAGAAGATGGGGGTGGGGAAGAGAGCTGAAACAGCGCAGGATTGCAGAAGTGCCAGATAATAAGAATGCCAATAATGCACTGTGATAGATTCACATTTGCATAACAGGCTTGTCAATAAAAGCTCTTCCTGTTCCCACTGAAGAAATTAAAAGGCAACAATCAATTCACTGTTCATACCAGTTACTTGCCAGGCTTCTTCTCTTCGTAGAGGATTGAATGGACCAAACAGCAGGAGTATCTTTCAGGGGTGCAGAGTCCTGAGAAAGGGAGGAAGGAAACAGGTGGGTGCTGTCTGCCTTGGTCCACTGCTGGTCAGAGCTCAGTCCTAGACTGAACATGACAATGTCCAAGGTTGAAGTTAGGAGTTAGCAGAGGATGTTTAGTAACTGGGGAAAGGGCAAAGAGAAGTGGCTAGCACTGAGTAATAACTAAAAATAATAGTATTTACTGAGCCTTTAAATAATTTATCTCATAACAGGATATTACATAGAAATAAAAATGAACAAATAAGATCCACATGATCACATGAACCAATCTAATATAACTTTAAGGGACAAAAAGCAAGTCCCATATATGATACCCTTTTTTATAGAGTTTTAAAAACAACTTGAACTAAACAATATGTAGTTAAGCATTCGTATTTTTATAAGAATAATACAAAGAAAGCTGGGCAATGATTCACACATCATTTAGGATGGTGATTATCTCTTCAGGAGAGAGAGGGAACTGAGTTGGGTTGGGACGGCTTACAGTTGATGGGTTATTATATGTCGATTATATTATAAATGAGTACATAAAATAAAGAGAGCACACTGCATAGACAAATGAGGGAAGTGTGTCTTGGACCAAGGGTTATCATTAATTCCAATTCTGTGTACCTGAGATAAACCCAGACACATACGCATAAACAGATATCAAATAAACAGCTGAAGACAATCCAGACAGTAAGCACTTACCATGGGCAGACGCTGGGCTCAGCATTTTGTACCTCATTTAAT
This sequence comes from Panthera uncia, assembly GCF_023721935.1. Lineage (NCBI taxonomy): Eukaryota > Metazoa > Chordata > Mammalia > Carnivora > Felidae > Panthera > Panthera uncia. The sequence continues at coordinate 84,411,156 of NC_064808.1, read as the reverse complement.
CCATATGACCACTTTATGAGGTAGGTAATGTTAGAAACCCCATTTTTCGTATGAGGGTATTACACACAGAGTGGTTAAATCACCTGCCCAAGGTCATTTGGAGATTGATGGTAGAGTGAGGATTTGAAATAAGTCCAGCAGCCACACTCTCTTGTTCAAAATTCCTAGCCCAATTTCTTCTTGAGCTTGATACTTCCTGGAGTTCCTCACTGTGGTTAGTACCTGCTGCCTAGGAATGTAGCATATTATACAGCACTGGTTAGTCAGTGTATGAAACACCTGACATCTCCTTTGAGGTGACACTGCCAACCTGTGGCCACTGACTAAGGCAGTTTTGATGGGTAATCTTTGCACAGAAATGACCATTGATTGACTAGATGTTACCACCCTACCCATGAGTGGTCTAGCCATTGTCTGGTTGTTGTTCTGTAAAGTGGTAAGGAGGCTCTGTGAGGTAAAACACTTGGTGTAGGAGTAAAAAGTGCTAAGCTAGTCAGACTTGATCTTCCAGAACTGGGACTGTAGAGTGTGGAGCACATGGGCCAGCTGATGGAGATTGAGGAAAAACCTGCAGAGAAGAGAGATGTCATGAGAAACCAGAAAGGCCCCGAAATACACCAAGAAAAGTGAAGCCACTCACACAGGGACATAGCACATAGTTACAATTTGTGATCCTCTAGATATGTGTATATACTGTACTATTTCACTATATCATTCATCCTAGTGAACACAGTAGAAAGAATAAGCAGGAGTAATTATGGATGAGCTACAGTAAATTCCTTCTTTAGAATGTGTGCAAAAGACAGTTGTAAATGCATTGGCTTTTCTCAAATGAGAGATTTCTTTTTTGCAACCTTTCTTGGAGCTGACTTAGAGGCCACAGACAAGCAGGGCCTCTGGAGAGCCCAAGGAAGAAACTAGCATGAGGAATAAAATTAAGTTGAAAATCTCCTTTGACATTTACGAAAAGTCAACAGCCATCTAAGTGATGAGAGAGACCAGAAATATAACTGGCTGAATGTCAATTTTAAAACTAGAAAGATAGCTGCTACTTTATCTCACAGAGCAGGGTGTTTCTGAGCAGTAAATAACTCACGGATGGTCTATTAAACTTTAATGCTTGTGATAACAGCAAAGAGCATGTTGCCACCTTCCTAAATACGTATATATAAAAACAAACAGCAATTTTCAACATTTATGCTTTGCACCATTTTCTTTTCACAGTTGTTTTACTGCATTATCTTTCGCTATTATCTTGACCACAAGTCCCTGCTGCATGAAGTTGATTTGCAATCGTGGGCAGAACAACCTAATGTAATTAACTATCTGGCAAGTGTACAATGATCATTTCCACATAAAAAAGTTTCTCTCCTTGAATGAACACCCTCCAAATAAGGCACTGATTTCACTGCTTGTAAAACAGGGATGAGATTTTAATTTTGGGGGGAGGTGAGGAGAGGCATGATTTCTCCTGCTTTCTTTCTCCAGTTTAAACTCATCATTTTGTGTGAGGTTTTATTGAAATAGTAATTATGACACTTCAAAGTGACTCTAAAAAATATCCAGAAAAAAATGAAGCAACGTAATTGGAAGAAGGTTAGATACAAAGAGATATGCAATTTGAATCAGCCAGATGAGAGTTATTACCTAATAATGAGACTTTGCACTCCTATTACATTGGCTTTTGTGTGTGAGCCTTTAAAAGCCATAAGCTAATGAAGCTTCCTGCCTCCCTGTGACTGAGGTCGCTGTTGTCACTGTCTGATGAATGGAGAAAATAAGCCACCAAGACCAGGTGAAGTTGGCTTTTCTTCAGTTCAAACCATTTATTAATATAGTGGTTTAGAATAAAACTTAGAAACCTCAGCTCCCAGGTTCTCTTGCTTGTTTCCTTTTGCTCTGATTTCTTATTCCTTGCCCTATGCACTGAGATCCCAACGTACAGAGATGGTGGGATACGGGGGTGGTATACTTTGGGGAGCTGGATTTAAGAATCCATACCCTAGAGGCTTAATGGACTTTGCAGTCATACTGAATCCTCTTATGGAAACAAGAAGAAAGGCAGGGGAGTGGGCACAGCTGTGTACAGGAGCCGATTGTTAAATATTCAGAAATTTGCCAGCTGGTTGTTAAATCTGAGGTAGCTTGAAATCAATCATAGTGGGAGTACTTATGCCACAGATATCAGCAAAGACTGCCATCAGGTCTCCCTCACCTGCCAAGCCAGTTCACCAGTACATCAGTGAGACTGAGTATAGGGAAGTGAATGTCAGGGTGTCAGATGAGTTAAAACTGTTTCGTATGAAAAGTAGTGTTTTATGATCATAAACCAGGAAGTGATACTAACATGGAGAGAGAAGGAAACTCCTTGGTAGTTTAGTAAACTTAGGTTCATGCTGTATTAGCTAAACCTGAGGTTTGGGTTGTCAATTAGGCAACTGTGAGAAAACCAGTTACTTTACCTTCCTGGGCATTTTGCCTTTATTTCTGTATTCTCTGCTATCTCCATTCATTCTTCCTCATTCATTCATTAATGCATTTAGGAAGTTAGTGCTTATTCCTCCCTGAAGATCCTCCCTGAAGAAGTATTTTTATTTTAAGTGTGAAGGCAAAAGGAAGAGGCCAAAACCATCAGCTAATACTTAGTTTAACATTTTGTGTAGACACTTTCTTACATACTTTATAATTACTTACTGATTCAATCCTCAAACAAAGCAATTAGGTGAATATTATTATTATCCCTATTTTACAGATAAGAAAACAGTTTCAGAGAGTTTAATATCACATATCTCTATTTTGGCAGTGCCTGGAGAGAATTTGCTCAATTAATGTTTAGCCAGTAACCTCTATATAGATGTCAGGGTGTTAAAGGAGGCTGTTCTGGGGTCCCCTTTCCCATTCTGTAAAGAACACTGAATTAAACGTTAAAGACCTGCATTCTAGAATTCTTCTCTGCTATGTATTTCATGTCCTGGAGATTCATTTTCTTATATAAATGCAGATAATATCTTCTTTGTTTTATTTGTTTTGGTCAGGACTAAGAGAATACATGGAAAAAGCTTTTGGTTACAGGTGAGTTGTTTTGCAAATGTAAAACTAATTCTGTTTTCTTCTTACTTGAGTCGTGCTGATATCCCTTTTCTCCTACTGTCTGTCTCCTTTTCCCCTGGTCACCATCAATTCAAGAGATTAATTTCAACTTCAGAGAAGGTGATCTTTTAAGTCATTTCCTTAGAACTTAAGATCCTTGCACTGACCAGCAGTATTTGGTAACAATGATGTGTTATCATACTGAGGCCCAAATTCACGCCTAATTGCCAGGAGAGGGGTCTCAGCTCCTCAGAGTGAGTGTTGACCCACTACACTTGTAGCTGTCCAGGCACATACGTATGCACACCTATATTTGCAGTAGTTGCATCTACACCGTTGTGGGAAATCCAGAGAGAGATGAGGTCAGCCATATGGCGAGTGACTCATGCAATTGCAGAAATGCAAGTCAGCATCTCCTCTGCTGCTCTGAGCTTGATGCAGAGACAAGGTCACTTCAGCACACTCCTGCCCTTGTCTCCCTAAACTTTTTGTTCCACCCACACACCCCCAGCTCTCTCTCAGAGCCTCATAGTCCCCATGCCTGCCCCCATCTCAAGTTAGCCTCCAAGTCTAACCATCCACTTTTCCCAGGAGGAAAGCCATCTTTTCTGTGCTGTGCTGCTCATTCTACTATGTTGGCCATTACTAGCCCACTCTAAAGGAAATGCATCTCTCCATCCCCACCCACTAGGCAGGCTGATTCAGTAAGGGAAGTGACAGCTTGGAAAGGCAGACTCTGGTTCAGCAAGAATAACAGGCTTACACTCCGCCCTTGGGGTCTAGCTGTGGCTCTGCCTCTAATTTTCCAAGGGATGTTGGTTTCAACAACTAGGACTAGACTCTGTTCCAAGTTAGCTGCAAGGAGGAACATATTTATTAAGTTAAAATGTATTGAGCATTCGTTAAGTGCCAGGTATTTTCTTAAATTACAAGCATTATTTCATTTAATCTTCCCATCAACCCATGAGGTAATTACCATTTTGATTTCCATTTTATAGGGGAAGAATCGAAAAGCAGAGAGAGGTTAAGAAACTTGCTGGAGTTCATACCTTTAGTGAAGGTGAAGAGCTAGGATTTGTACTCTGGATGTCTGATCTAAGATTTCACACTTTTGAACACTCTTCTACTCTACCTCTTTCAAAAATGATTTTATACATTATTTTCTATCCAAATTATAATTAAAGGTGGACTGTGGTATGTAGAATTCTAAAAAGACCCCATGATGTGATGTTCGCTCACTGGTGTTAATCTCCCCTCAAGTGTGGGTAAGGACTTGCTATTGCTTCTAGCCAACAGGATATGGCAAATCTGATGGGACTTCACTCCTACGATGTTGTTACACTATGTATAACTCATCTTGGCAGACTGGTGTGGTCTTGAGGAAACAGACATCCATGGCCCACCCATGGATGGCAGTGAGATGATGATGACCCCTCAGACCTAAAGGTTGCTAGTCAACAGCCAGTGATAAGTGAAGGTCCTCAGTCATGTGTGTGCAAGGAAATGGACTCTGTCAACAAGGTGAATGAGCTTGGAATTAGGCTTTACCTAGCTGAGCCTCCAGATGAGAATGTAGCATGGCTGATACCTTGATTGCAGCCTTGTGAGACCCTGAGCAGAGGACCTTGTTGAGCCATGCTGGGACTCCTAACACACAGGGACTGTAAGATAATAAATATGTGTTGTTTAAAGTTGCTAGCTTTGTGGTAATTTATTATGCTGCAATAGAAAACTAACACAGGTGAAGAGATTTGTCCAAGTTCACATCCTTAGTAAAACTACAGAGCTGGTGTTTGAACTCAGATGTCTGACACAAGAGCCACGTTCTTAGCCACTTCTCTATTCTACCTCTTTCAAGAGTGTTTTTATACGTGATTTTCTGTTCAATATTATTATTAAATTTTCTGCTTTAACAACTCATATCCCATAATGTCCTTGACAGAAGAGGTCTTACAGGCACCTTTTGATATATTTTTGTAAAGAGCTCATCTCCTCTTTGACTTTCTTTTTGTTGCTGGTGGCAACACTACCAGCTGCGTGTGTCAGTCCCTGGCCATTGTAGACCCACAAATATACTCACAATATTTTCAGACTTTTGTGGGTCTAAACAATGTCTAGTATTCATACCTCAAAAAGTCTAAATTATAGAATATCATTTGATAGGTAAAAAAATTAGATCTTTTTGAAGAAGGTCACAAAGATTTTAAATGTAAGGAAATTTAGAATGGTAAGAAGGACATTTAAAATGCTTAGCTGGAAACGTAAAATAAACAAAGAGCCCAAACATTTAAGGAAACTGACAAGGATAAAGGGCTATTTCAGCCTTGGGTTATGATGTCAGATGCCTTGTCCAGACTGACTTTATAATCCTGGCCCTCGAGTCCAGTCAGAATTGGCAACATAATTTGTGGGACCCAGTGCCAAGTGGAAATACAGGGTCCCTTGCTCAAAAGTTAAGAATTTTAAAGACAGTAACAGCATAGCGTTACAGCAAGCACAGGGTACCTCTGAGCATGATGCTGTGTGTAACTTCATAGGCTGCACTCCATGAAGCCAGACCTGAGTGCAATTCACACTAGTTCTGAGACATACTAGACCTTGTGGTAGTTATTATTAGATGTCTTTTATTATTATAGGAGTGGTAACTCTTTTTCTCTTTGTACATCTTACTTGCGTATTTATTCAAAAGAGGTTCCAAGCTGATACCTAGAATCTGCAATATGCTTCTCCTCCCTTCCCTTCTGTTCTTAGCTACACTGGGTTATTTAATCTGTGAGGCAGGGAGGGCTCTTGTCTTCTGGGTTTACAGTTTGGAGAATTTAATAGCAAAAATGGTCAATGCCTTGACAGACATCACACAGAAAGTCTGCATCTTCTTTTAGTAGGATCACAAAGCTAAGTGAGGGCAGGTTTCTTGTTCTTGTCCTTACTTTTGTGCCTCCACACTCCATCTCAGCTCAGCCCACTGCCGTAGTACAGTGTTATACAGTATACAGATATACTGATCATTCATTCATTCATTCATTCTCTTTTTTATTTTGAGAGAGACAGAGAGAGCAAGAGTGGGTGAGGGGTAGAGAGAGAGAGAGAGGGAGAGAGAGAATCCCAAGCAGGCTCTGTGTTGTCAGTGCAGAGCCCCACGTGGGGCTCAAACCCACAAACTGTGAGATCATGACCTGAGCCAAAACCAAGAATCAGCTGCTTAACCTACTGTGCTACCCAGGCACCCTGGATATACTCAGTGTTTAAAGATTTGTTGAAATTCATTGGTAAGCCCCGGGGAGAGACTTTTTGTGGGGATAAAGATGGAACTGAGTCTTAAATGAAATTGACTTTCTGAGAAGGGTCTTATCTTAGAGTCAGTCAAGTATTCTACTTCCACCCCACCCCAGATTCTGGTATTCTTCATTACATCCTTTGTTTCTCTCTTTTCTGTCAAGACCTAGGGGGAAAGGTTAGGCATTTGTTCTATAAGAAGCTATGTGCTCAAGTCCTGTGATAGCTCCTTTTATAAAAATTATAACTGTTATGAGAGGAATTCGGAGATTTAAGCTATGAGGTTGAAGATTTTACATTTCTCCTATACTATCACATTACCTGAGGCCTAGGTATGCTAGGTGATTATCACCTAACTGTGAAGGCAAGTGCTGATTCAACCTTGAAAGACTCAGTGGTCCTTCCTAAGTGTGGACAACCTTCATTTTTCTTTAGTCCTTTCTGATTCCTTATTCCACTATCATCATGGTCTATGGTCTTTGCTTTCCTCCTATTTTCAACCCTATTTGGGCATCTATTTGCCTTTTGTTCAGATTGTATGTTTTCAAATAAGTGTCATAAAGTCCAGTTATAAGTGTCAGAGTTTCCAGGAATATTGGAATATAATCCTATTTTCTCCTCTTCTCCTATCTTCTTCTCAAGGTGAAAATCAAGGCATTTTAGTTTTCAGGATAACACCAACACTCACCAACAGATCCACAGTCAGAACTCATGCTTCTAATTGTATATCCACTGCTGTTTTCTGCATACTAAGCAACTCCTTCTTTTACTGAGTCATTTGTTATGTTACTAGCTATGACCTCAGCATGTTTTTTCTTCCACAATTGCCCTTGGTCCTAAGATATACATATCATTCTTATCCATTTATGCTAATGGATTACATAGGCCATTATTACACCCAAATCTTCCATATTGGGTTCATCTTCTCATTCTTTTTCCTTCCTAAATTCAGTCTTCTTTTAGCATATGTGAGTGGGTAATAGTTGTGAAGTATGCTAACCAGTTTCAATTTATCCCTTATCAAGATTTTATCTCTATCGGTATCCAACCATTAATATTACAAAAATTCTTACTTGCATATTTTCTAAATATTTAAGACTTAGCATCTTTAAAGAAACATAAAAATAATTTCTCTCCTATTTCCTCCAACCTCTTCTGGCCTCTACTTTATGGTGAGCCTGTAACTTCAGTTGAATACCAAAGGTGATTTCTGTTGTAGAGTCTGTCTTGTCCATTTAGTTTATCTCAAAGCCATCCTATTTTATGGTAGGATTTCAAAAGTACAAGATTCTAATTGATCTTGTGTTAAATACAACTGTTAATATAAATTGAAATTAGGTCTATAAGTGCCCAATCTATAAGTTTTTTCATTTTGCTCTCCCATTTTCTTCAAATAGGAGTTAGGTCTTTGAATGAGAAGAAGGAAGAAGAAATATGAGATCAGCAAACCATGTTTGATTTATTGGTTGGTGTTTGATGCACAAATCACCACAACCCATAGATGGAGGGAATGTCATTCTGGGAAAGGAACATATATCTGCCACTGCTCTCTCCCGTGTAGCTCGGCTTTGGGACTCTTCTGGGGATTTAACTCTGGAATTCCATAATTTCTTAAGGTTTCATAGTATCCCAAGGTAAACTCCCTAGGTCAGATGAGTAGCTGCCCCTAATCAAGGCTGGTAATGTTTACTTAGCTGCGCTGCAAACTGGAGAGAGGAGCAGAAATACCAGGAGCTGCCTCTTTCCTGATGCTCAAAGGAGTAAGATTCTAGGAATCAAAGGGAAAATTGAAATTAAGGGTCAGTGGCTAATGAAACAATTAGTAATTGCCACAGACTTGTGTGTGGAGGCATATCAGGGACAAATGAGACCAGTAGGAATGTGCTATTTGCTGGATGTTTGTCAGAAAGCTGTTCAGAGGTGGCTAATAGACATTATGCAAACCTTATTCAATGATGTCTCCAAAGTGTGTTGTCTTTAGTTTCCCTATCATTTTACATAATACTAGTTCCTAACTCACTTATTCATGTTTTAATTTTCTACCTTACTTCTTTTATTCCCTCTGTATGACCCTTGGCAGAGGAGTTGGCTGAGTGCAGCCAGTCATGTCTGTGCTGAAGGCTAATGGGACAGAATGCTAATGTGTCCAGGCTCTACTAAATTTGGACAAAATGGGCTAGAGCTTGATTCCATAGGTTTGTATATGTTGTGTGTGTGTGTGTGTGTGTGTGTGTGTGTGCGTGTGTGCATGCACACGCGCACTGCAGGATAGGCTGCAAGCCTTTGATAACAAATAGAATAATACTGTTTATATTCACACGGGGGGAAGACTTGACTATCAGAACTGAGCTCTTCACAGCGTAATTACAACTTGCTGAGTGCTGTGGCTCTGGTGAACAATGAAGATATAATCAGTGCACCTATTTGTCCTCCTGAATTCCAGCTGCTAAAGCAATTTCTTTTTCACAGAACTGACAATTTTGCGGTTCTTGTGAAAATCCACCGTTTCCCCCCCGAAATCCTGTGAAATGGAGCTCGCCAGAGGAAACACTTTGAAAGCAGCCTGGTTCCTGCATCATCTCCATGAAATTAGGCAGATCATATTTCCAGCACTGCTATCCTGATTGCATGTTTGTTTAAAATGACAGTTGATGTTGTGTATCTCTTTCATTAGGGAGGCTCAACGATCTTGACATTATTAACTAACTGCAGCACTTGCTGCATATAAACACCAATCCACAGAGACATCTCAGACAGTACTTGAAAAAAAATAAAGCTCTTTAAATGTGAGGAACCAAGAGAAGTATCTTGGCAATGTTTGCAGTTTGGCAAGTGTATTGTTAGCCATTCACGAGTAAGTTATTTTCCATGAGGCCTAAATACCAGGATTCAGAGGGCAAACATTGACATCTGGGTTCAAGCACTTAAAGTGACCAAATCAAATGGAGAGGAAACTGGGGACTTCTGCAGGAGAAAGAAAGCCAGAGTAGAGCTGAGTGCCTTTCTTTCCTCTCACTCTTTGAACCCTGGCTGCATTGAGCACATAATGCTGGATAATGAACCATATAGGCAGGAATGATCACTTGATTTTCTAGTTATTTTGAATTGGATAGGCACACTAAAACCTTGATTCCAAAGGATCAGAGTTTGGTGGGATGGGAGGCCTGGATATGATGTTGGTGTTTTCTCATAAGTGTTTTTAGGGTCTATGCAGTCTTTTCCTCTTGGGGAAACTTTACTTTTAATATCCAGAGTACCCTCCATTAAAAGTCTTTGTGATGATGGACACGGGTAACAGTCACCTCTCTTTCTCAGTCAGGCTCATCTGTGTCTCTTCCTTCCTGGCCTGAAGTTCTTGCCTCTTCTCTTTTGCATTGACCTGAAAATCTGCTTTTCTGATCGTGAGGATATTCTAACAAGGCCTCTTCTCCTGCTCAGTTCTTGCCTCACCATCTTCCTACTCCTTCCTAGCCCATCCCATCTAGTTCCTAGACTTGAGCTTGGTATTGGTCTACATACATCTGTCCCCATCCCTCACCCTCTGGACACCTGAGCTCTTGTAGGACTTCCCTGAGAAGCTCACAAAGTGTTGTATTGTTAAAGAGTTGGTCCCAAATTAATTCTTTGCTGACCTGATGTGGTCTACTGTGGTTCCATATAGGTCTATTTCTGGCGCAGACCTCCAATCTTCAATTGCATTCCTATGTTAAGAATGGAACCAATAGCAGGATAATAATGGCCCTCGTGAGAAGAAATAGATGAGGTAAGGGAATAAAATTATGTTTAGGTCTATCAAACTGGAAGACTGATTTTGGACTTTCAAAATTATTGCTTTTACTTCACTTTCTCCCCTCTTTTCCCCACAGACGTCACTAATTTCACCTTGTCAATCCTTCTCCAGAATGGGGAATGGGAGGGTGGGGAGAATATTCTTGTTCAATCACACACTAGGAAACAGAAAATTTGTTACAGATAAATGGACTCAAGATAGGGCATATTTAAACATAATTACATTGGCCACCACTGATAGCTTGAATGCACACTTTACTAAACTGCACAAAATGCCAGTTCAAAGTCAACATCAGATGAAGAAAGCTCAGTTTCAGAAAGCTTGAATTATATTATCAGCTCACCCTGGAAATAATAGTGTTCATCTGTATATAAGGGGATTGTTTCCTTATTTGCCCAGGACAGTCTCAGTTTACACCCAAAGTCTTGGGTTAATTATTGATAGCACCTCTGTTCACTGTCAAAAACTTTCCAATTTGGATGATAAATTATGTGGTCACCCTACTCATAGGTTCCTTGTTGTTTTTAATGGTCTTAAACCCCAGCGGAGCCCAGTTATGAGAATGGTAAGGATTAGAAATAGTTGAAAAGTTAAAGGAAAATATTTTTATGTACAAATGAAGAAAGATTTGGAGAGTGGGTCTGGAAAGAGAACAGGTAAACAAGAAAAATAATGAGGCAAAATACTGAAGATAGAAAAGAAGTGACACAAACTAGGAGGTTCCAGGGAAGTAACAGTTAGAAAGACCTGCAAGAGTGACAGTAAGTTAGGGAAAGATAGCTTCCACAGCTACTATCTTTGGGTAAGAAGAGAGTAATCATTGGCTCTAGGGGTTTAGACATTAAGATGTTTATTAATCAAGAAACTTTGATCTTTCTTCCTAGACGTTTGTCTCTTGGGTTCTCTTGATGGTCTATCTGGGTAATAGACCAACCAACCCCCTTGTCAAAGGAAGTGATGACACATTATTTTTCTTTTCCAAAGTGCTCGTGGGAATAGTCAGTTTCTTGAACAAGAATGCTGAGCAGGTGTTTGATTAGACAAGGGAAACCCACCATCTGCCATAGGCCCTTTGTCCTTCTGGAAAATTACTGAAGTGCAGTGTATCAAAACTATACACAAAAAAAAAAATCAATTGCTCAAGATTCCAGCTCTGACCACAAAGTCAATAAGAGTGACAGGGATAAATTTGTTCTTCTCTTAAATGCTCTTAGAACCCAAAATGGAATGGATCTCAAATATGTGTAGAGGAACATTTAAAAATTGAGGATAAAGAAGAAATGAGAAAACTCAAAAAAGGAAGATATGGTCAAAGAAAGAAAAGAAATAGAATAAGGTTGTAGATATAGTGGAAATTACCAGAAAAAAAAAAACTAATCTCTTCTTCTCTGAAACATTGTATAAGCTATTTTTCTGTAACTTTTTTTTGTGCATTTCAAGGGTATAACAGGATAAAATAGCAGCTGCTAATAGCTCTGTTATACTTGCCAGAATGTGGGAAATGAGGAGATTAAAGTCCTATATCAAAGGGTACAGAATCAGCATATTTAGGCAAAGTAACAATAATGATGATGTTAAAAATAGTAATAAGAACAAATTCTTGTTGCACTCTTAAGATGTGTCAGGCATTTTCTGAAGTGCATTGTTTATTAATTCATTTAATTTTTATAACTATGGGATAGATTATCTTATTATCTTTATTTTCCAGAAGAGGAAACTGAGGCACAAAGTGGCTAAATAGCCCAGTAAGTGGCAGAATTGCGATTTAGGAAAATTGATTGGGAAAAGAGATGAATGGAAGTTCTTGGTTACATCCAAGATTCAATCATGAAGTGAGGAACATTATGGAAATTTTCCAGAGGCTAAATATAGTAACAATGGCACCTAAATCTCACATATACATTCAAAAAAGAAAGTCAAAGCCCGTGATTGTGAGTGAGGTAGATGGGCTTCCAGATGTAAGTCTTCAAGATATGTTTATGATTAATTCAATATGCTCCTTTAATATTCATTATATATATGTTGTTGTATTATTATTGTATTGTGGTTTTTTAGTAAGCATCTTTGACTGATTATTTAGAATGGGGATTGGAGATGCGGAGGATAGGTCAGACAGTAATATTTTATGAAACTAATTATCTGGAGAAGATTTGTGAAAGACAGCATAAATGACAGGGACTCATAAGGAGAAGAATCTGTGTCTTACAAAATGGAAGAAATTTATCCATGCTCTAGCAGCAAGACCACAGAACATAACCATGTCACCAAATCATAGAAGAATTCTTTGAAGTTAAAAAGATCACTAATGTGCTGACTTTCTACTGCCTTTATTTATCACTAATAAGGCACTAATAATAATCACTATTTATCACTATTTATCTCTTCCCTCAAGAAGTTTGTAACCTAGCTGGGAAGTCTGGATTTACATAAAGTATATATATACTAATATTCAACCAAGGGAGACTGCGGAGTCTGCAAGGTTAAAGACAATATCATTACAAGTAAAAGTAAATATTTCACTAAATACTTCACTAAAAAGTGACCAAGAAAACATTTATTATCTCACAGAGCAGAGTCCAGAGACAGGGTGTGACCATGTTGATTAATTTACTGGCTCAAAGTCATGCTAGAAGTCTAGGATCCATGTTTCTGAAATTTTCTTTGCTTTTCCCCCCTGGTTGCAAGATGGCTACTGCATTTCCAAGAATCATAGATGATGCCAATCTCCAGAGTCAGAAAAGAAAAATATTTGTATCTTTGCATCCTTTTTAAGAATGTGAGACCTTCCAAGAAGTTTCTCAATATACTTACCCTCATCAATCATAGGTCAAAGCTGCCTCATGCCCATGAATAAACTGATAAATTGGGAGGCAGAATGGAGTTGCTATGATTGGCTATGCAAGACCAGTAGGTCTCAACCTGTAGATCATGGACTCATGGGCTCTCCAACATCCTTTCAGGGGGTCAGCAAAGTCAAACTATTTTTGTAGTAATACTAAGAAATTACAGGTCTTTTTGACTGTGTAGATATTTGCACTGATAGTGCAAAAGCAATGGTAGGTAAAACTGCTAACACCTTAGTGTCAATCCAGACAAAGTCACAAATGAAAATGAAAGCATTGAAAAAAAAAAAAAAACGAGCCATGTTTCTGGCTATGGGAAACCATTTTGAGGGTGGGGCGGGGCTCCTGGGACAGGAGGGTGCAGACCCTTGCTGGTTGGGTATGTTCATACTTAACATGAATTCAATACTATGTACCATTGTAGTATAGTAACTTTTATACAGAAAAAAAAAAAAGACACCATTGTTCTGTTGTGTAGCTGTTGTGTTCTCCACTGCCACAGCTTATGGTAAAGAAAAAGACCAGTTTCACTTAAAAATGTCCTTGATGAAGTAGTAAAAATGACTAAGTTCATAAAACTTGGCCTTTACTTATTTTTTATTCTAGATGACAAGATTGGAACTACACATAAACCACTTCTGTTACATTCTGAAGTATGATGGCTGTCTTAAGACGAAAACACTTGTGTGATTATTTGAGTAGTAAGATCAATTATCCACTTTTCCATTTAACACCATTTTTACTTGAAATAACAAGAGACAAAGTATGGTTATTCACACTATACACTTGACAGAAATTTTCCCAAAAATGAATGAAGTCACTTCCAGAAAAACAACTGACATTTTTTGTTGCTAATGATAAAATTTGAGCTTTCAAATGTAACTTAGAGTTTTAGAAAAACCTGCACCTGCTACCATCAGCTTTATAGTTTCCAAAACACTTAAAAACTTTTTTGATAAAATTAGTGGTGACATTAAGAAATGTTTTGGTGAGAGTTTTTTGATATTATATAGTAAAATAAGTCAACATTTAGAAGATCTGCATAATTTAGTGAACTGATATTTTCCAAATGACCAAGGCATGCTGTTAAAAAAATCATACGTGACTAAATGACCCATTCAAAGAACAAGATAAATTAATGGATTTTCGTGCAATAAAATATGAAAAGGTCATCACTTAGTTTAAGATTCTACATTGCCAGTAAATAAAAAAAAAACACCACTTGCAAGGTTTAGAATATCAAAGAATATGCACAATTAGCTGAAAAGGAAATATTCCTCTCTTTTTAATTACCTACCTGTGTAATTAAAGGCTAGATTTTCTTTATATACTTCAACCAAAACAAATATCACAACAGATTGAAATGTGGAAGCAGAGATGGAAATCCAGCTGTCTTCTATTACGCCATACATTAAGGAGATTTACAAAATTGTAAAGGAATTCCACTTGCCTCAAATTCTTTTGGCACATGTAGTTATTTTTTAATAAAAATATGTTATTTATGTTGGCATGTACTTGTTTTATCATTTTTTGGAATCATTTTACAAACAAGTGTTTTAAAATTTCTCAATTTCAAATGTTAATGTGGTAAATATCAATAGATATAATACACATAAGCAAAACTCCTTGAGGAACACAATTGGGAAGAGTGTAAATAGATCCTGAGACAAAAAAAAAAAAAGTTTGGGAAATTCTAGTTCAAAGGAATAAGATTTATCCCTGGGTTTGGGAGGGACACAGTCTGCCTGGAAGGACATGACTACCTGAGTCCTGAACCAGTTGGGAGTCCTGGTAGGAAAAAAAAACCACAAAACAGGTGGAGGTTGAGTGGTGATTCAGGGTTTACCACAGGGATAATCCTATGAGGAATGGAAAAAGGAAGTATCAGCTACTCTTTCAAGGAAAGAGAACCATGGCTCAAGGGAGGAGACAAGGTCATAGATGATTCCTTGTCCTCACCCTGTGCCTTCCCTTCCTGTCTTCTAACCCCCTTATTTTAGAAAAGAGGGACTCAAACAATATGTTAGGCAAGAAAGCCAAGCATCAGTGGAGGAGACAGTATACAAAGTACAAAAAAATAGTTGAAAAGACCATCAAATCATTTCATTGCAACTTAATCTTTTTTAACATTGAATAATTTCCCACTTTTCTGGGACTCATAGGTATATGCACACACACACACACACACACACACACATATGCACATGATTTTGAAATACATACATATTTTTTCCAGTGGTACCTGCAACATGTATCCTACAGCCAAAATATACCATTTACAATCTAATAAATGTATGCTGGGAAGTGTTTGAGGAAGTGTTTTAATATTTTGTTTTATTTTTTTATTTTGGGGGCTGCTGAAAAGGGGAAGGGGGAAAAAGTAAGATTAAACTGTGTTCAATATTGCTAAACCAGTTAAAGACAAGGTTAAAAAATATCAGGATTATTTTTTTAAAAAAACATGAAATCTCCTAACTTGACAACCATGGATCTTATCACAGAGTTGGAGAAATGGGATCCAGTGTAAGCCAAGTATGAGTCTCCACACTGATAGCAATAAGCAAAATGATGGTGGAAACTACATAAATCCATCCTCAGATTCTTGAGGCTTGTTCCTGATACTGTCACCTCTGAAACTTTGTCATTTGTTTCACCTACCATGACCTCCACACACATAAAGGAGTTTCACTTCTCCACCCACTGGATTAGATCACAAGCTAGTAGCAGCTTGTGATCTTGTTAATACTTGTTAATACTATTTCTTCTTTGACTTTGCATCCCTAGATTGAATGCACATTTGGCATATATTAGAGACTTTGTAAATGTACTTCTAAGGACAGTTGTGGTGACTGAAAGCCATTTAATACTCCTGGAGGAATACAGATAAGAGGGCACACCCTGAGCATATATGAAGTATCACTTGACAGCCAGGGTCCACAGGAGATGGAAGGATTGGTTTGGAGATGTCGTTGGAGCTTTCATTCCATCTCTTCGACTATCTATAACCATCTTATTCCTGTTCCTTTTTTCTCTCTAATATTCTGTGTTTTCTCTCTTGTTCTTTTTGACCATCCCTCAATCCAAACTGAGCTTTTCTTCAGCTTCTCTAGGCCCCTGGCTATGCAAATTTAGTTTCTCAACTTGCCCTTGGTTCCATATTACTCTCTTGTTATTGCACATGTTGTTCTCTTGACCTGAAATATCCTCCCCTGTTTTCTTATCTTTCTATCCACTCACTCATCCCTAAAGACACAGCTCCAAAGTTTGATGTTCTGTGAAGTTTTCCCTGGTTCCCCTAGGAAGAATTAATTATCTTCTTTTCCACCACAGCTTTTTATTTGCATTTATGTTGTAGCTCCCCTATAATGGATCAGGCTTTGCTCTTTCCACATTTCCCAGACCATGCTGGGAACTCCCAAGGGACAGAGGTTTTGCCTTCTTCTTAAGTGTGTGTGCCCACCTAGCAAGCAAGTGGCACATGCCATATGCTCCTCAAATGCTTGGAATTCAGTGAAGGAATGAGAACAGCATCTCAGGTCTGAGTCTCTGGGCTATTTGTCTAACCAAGTTTTCACTTTCTATGAGGTTCACACCATTTGCTCATTCTCCTTTCTTTTTTTCACCCTTTGTTACCTTCAACCAGAAGCTAAAGCCTCTCATCTCATGCTCTGGGATGCTGCTTCTCACCCAGGGCCCAGCTGCTGAATAATCATTACCAATTAGGATACGTAGATATTGTCATGTAGCATAAGTTTTCACGAGGCAGTATTCTGTCCATACTAAATAGTTATACATGTGGGTACACTAGATGGAGGGTGTTTTCAAATGATGAATCAATTAACCAATTAATTAGTGTGTATTGAGCCCCTATGCCACAACCTAGCATTAGTGATATGGGGTGGAGGGTGAAAAGAAAGGGAAAGAAATGAATGTTTTATTTATATAGAATTGCCAATATTTGACCCCATAAAAGGAGCTATTTATATGGCTGGAGTGGCTTAGTGGACATATATTGAAATGGCAGAAACAAGGGATGGGTGAATATAACCACCATGGGATTACAGAGGGAGAAGTAACATGGGGTTGGGTTGTTAGGGTGCCAGGGAGAGGAACTTGCCTTGGGTCCTGGAAGTGGGTACATCCTGTGCTGGAGAGTACCACATCCCAATGTTGTAGGACCAACTAAGCTCTGTGTTTGGTTGGACTGGCAAGAGCCTAGGGGATGACTTTTCCTGGGGTCTGTGGGGAAGCAAATCTGCACAGAGGAAGGGGGCCACGTCACATAGGGCAGTTAAAGAATAAGCCTTGGGATGCCATTTAAAAAAAATTTTTAACATTTATTTATTTTTGAGACAGAGAGAGACAGAGCATGAACGGGGGAGGGTAAGAGAGAGGGAGACACAGAATCTGAAACAGGCTCCAGGTTCTGAGCTGTCAGCACAGAGCCCGATGCAGGGCTCAAACTCATGGAGTGCGAGATCATGACCTGAGGTGAAGTCTGCCGTTTAACTGAGCCACCCAGGCACCCCTTGGGATGCCATTTTGATGTGGCTATTGTAGGTTTTATGACAGGCCAGCTTCTACAAAGTTGTGTTTAGTGGAGATTAGACTCAAAATGTCCTAGGCCCATGTGGAAAGCTCCTTTGCAGTAAATTCACCTTCTAAGATGCTTTTGATCCAGGGATACTAATTAACAATAAAGGTATGTTAGATTTACTAACTTTCTCCAAAGGATAGTTCTTCTAAAGATTGGCCCCTCAAAAAAGAGGAATTGAGAATAAGCTCCTTACTCAGCTTAAAATTTTGATGACATCCTCTGAGCCATGTTCCAGCTCTGCTCAGGGCCCTCAAAATGAGTTTTTAGCACTCTCATCTTGGCTGGGATATCTTGGTGCTGGCTTCCTAATTAAAAAGGTGTCTGTAGAATGTTATTTCCTGATTAGAACTCAAACCCTGAGGTTGTAGTAGCTCAGAACTACAACTCAGAAGTTCATTATACCCAGTGTGTGCTGAATATTTGAGAAAGTCTTTTACCTGAATTGTGTTTATTTGTTTGTTTGTTTTGGCCAGGGATTTTGCATTCGAGTCTTTGACTCAAGGGTACATGGCTCCTGCACTGATCTGTGGTGGGTTGTCTGAGACCATTGAGGCAAACTTAGGGATCTAAAAACTGACAGCAAAACTACTGTTTCACAGCAGAAGGTGGCACCTATTGAAAATCCTTCTATAGGGGCACCTGGATGGCTCAGTCAGTTGAGCGTCTCACTTAGGCTCAGGTCATGATCTCGAAGTCTGTGAGTTCGAGCCCCGCGTCTGGCTCTGTGCTGACAGCTCAGAGCCTGGAGCCTGCTTCGGATTCTGTGTCTCCCTCTCTCTCTGTCCCTCCCCCACTCATGCTTTGTCTCTCTCTGTCAAAAGTAAATAAACATTAAAAAAAAAGAAAATTCTTGCATAAATGCAGACCATGTTCTCAAAGGAAAAATTGACATCATAGCTCATAATGAACTATTCAGTCTAACCCCTACTTATGTCATTGTTTTTATGTGAAAGCCCATTTTCAAGTTCAACTCAAAAGCATTTTGTCCCTAGTGAAACTTTGGGAGAGGGAAGGAATCTTCACCTGTTGTGTTCACACTGAAACCCAGCACTCAGAGAGCGATTTGGGAGTCTAGTAAACAGGGACTTCAGGTTTATCCATTTTTGTCCTTTGTACCTGTTACTAGTGTTTCTTTTCATTTTCAAAAGTTCCCAGTTTGGCCAATACAGTGACATCCGTGAAAGATAGGATAACCAAAATTACCCTACTTCTGAGGCTTTAAGAGCCATAGTGGGTACTCAGGGGAGGAAGGGAGTCTGGGGACCCAACGAATGTCTGGGGAGGGGATGCCAGGAGGTGACTGAAGGCCCCACAGATCTCCTGTGATCCTGCCAGCCTGGAATGTTTCTGCAACAAGGGATAATGTAAGTGCTGCTTTCTGCTTTAGGGAAAGTGTTTCCTAAGAGGAAGAAAACAAAATAGGGAAAACCTGGGAAGCTCAGCTAAAACTGGGCTTAATGAGTCTACGCCTCTCCTGCCACCAACTCTTCTCCCGTCTGGTAAGAGAGAGGCAGCAGCTTTTATTCACTGAAAATTCTGATGACCACGGGAAGGAGGAAAACACAGCCAGATACTCAGGGCCCCTGTTTGGCAGGCAGCTGCCTTCTCATCCTGGGCTGAAGCTGTTTCCTGCTGAACAAAAAATGGCTGTGAAATGTCAGCTTGGGAAAGCATTGCTGGGCCTCAGCTTGTAACTCCTCCTCCTGGGGGTTTAGTGCGTGGCAGAGCAATCCTATCAGTTCTGCCAGTGATTCCCCTGCTGTCAATAGGGGTTATCATATCAATAGACCCACAAATAATTGCCTCCACCAACTATTGCATTTCCCAGAGAAGCTAATCCCTAAGGGGAGGGGGGGAGAACAGCTAATGAACCACATCAGAAGGTGAAGCAGAAGGAAAATCTCTCCTAGGAATGTCAAGGCAGCACATGCCTCTCTGTGAGATGATAAGGCAACAGGGTTTGGGACTTGGAGAAAATCTCTAGCTGCAAACAAGACTGAGGAAGGAGGAGAAAAAGAAGGAAAGAACAGAATCGGCTTTTTACCCTGTGTGCCTCATAAAATGAATGATCAAAAGTAAATTACAGACTTGCAAATGAGTGGTTAACGACTGAGACAATATGAGTGCAGAGAGAAGCTCATCAAAACACACTGGGCAAGAGCAAGAGAGGGAAGGACTGAATACAAATGACACTCTATAAAGCTGGAGCATCACAGCAAATGGCCCCCAGCGGAGGGCCAGGGTCATTCCCCACACCTGTTAGGGGCAAGGGGAAACGTGCCGAGGCTCCTTTCAAAGGAGGAGGAGATGAAGAGGCTGTGTGCATGGAGGAAAATAATAAGGGGGAAGCATGGTAGAGAGGAAGGAGAACAATGGCGCAGCAGCCCCCAGCTCCCCAGGGGAGCTGATGAGAACAGCTCTCTCTTCCCTCTACAATGGGATGGGACTTCAGTGTGCAGTGGGGCTGGGGGAGGGTAAGAGAGGCTCAGGGACAAGGATATTCTTTGCAGTCATGCACAACCTCCCACACTATAAATGCCCTGAATGGTGGAAGTCATAAAATGGGGTGAGGTCAGGGTCAGGGAGCCCCAGATTTACTTAGGATTCTTGTGAAGCCCCCTCATCTACCTCGTCTTTCAGCTGCTGCTCATTCCACGGGGACTTCAAAAAAGCTGGAGAACTCAGGTTCTGGGAGCATTTTAGTGGGAGGGAGGGTGCCAAAGCAGAACGTGCCAACACAGTGGAGCAGGTAATTGTAGGGGTGCCACACAGTAACCTCTCCACTAGTTCAGGGCAGGGTGGGGGACCAGAGGTGAACCATTAGAGGTGGCTGCTCTCAGGAAGATGGATACTACTGCATACTGCAAAGTCATGCACGCTCATTGGACCATGGTTAATTACGAAACAAGTGATTTTGAAGCCCTAGGATGTGCCAGGCTCTATGCAAGATGCAGAGGGTGCACAAATGGTTATAATTGTCCCCTGTATTTTAGAAGCCTACAGTATAGCAGGAGAGAACAGATATATGAATAAATATTTGCAAGAAATAATTGCAAAAAAACAACTAGCTGAGCATTGTGGGAGGCTTCACATAGGAAGTGACATAAGGTCTGGGTCTTAAAGTGCCAGATGAGGAGTGGGGTGAGGGTGGCATGCCAGGAAGAGGATATAGAGGCAAGAATAGAGCATGACGTGTTTAGAAAGTGGCAAGCAGTCAGTGTGGCTTGAGAGCAGGAGATGAATGTGGGAGGTGAATCTGGAAAATTAGGATGAGGATAGATTGGGGAGGGTCTTTAAGTTATGCTAAAGAGATTGGATTTTGTTTTATAGGGAAGCCACTGGAGGTTCCTGAGTAGGGAAAAGGCATCATGGAATCTGTGGTTGGAAAGCCCTCCCTGGCAGCTGGGTAGAGGATACATACACATTGAGATGCCTGGGGACATCTGTATTGTGGTCATTGGGTACATCTGCTGTGCCAGGTGCCTACCTGCCCATATACAGGGATGAGGCCCAGCAGGTAGAAGCATGGGAGGAGCAGAATTGGCAGGGGCTAGCAAAAGGTATTAGATTTCTCTGTCCCATGCAGGGGAAGAGCCACCTGCTCCATGCAGGTTTGAGCCAAACCACACAGTAGGTTGCTTTTCTACCTGCCCTTTAGGCTTAGGTGGTAAATATTCAGCTCAAAGGACATAAAGTGCAGAACATAAAGAGCTAAGGAAACCCAAATCACTAGCACTGGCATCTGTCCAGCAATGACCTTAAAAAGCCAAGAAATCAAGAAGTTTTCCAATAGGTTTGAATTTCTGATAAATTAGCAAAGACAACTAAGATGGTCTCTTTGCTCCCCTTATCATTTAAGCATGGCATTTGTCCTGATTTAATTTTCATTCGTTAACATTTGCAAAGGATGTTGGGACTGGAATTTTCTTGCTTTCCCCTACCCTGATACTTAATTGATTCCTATTGATCCTTAGGTCACAGCTTAATCGTCACTTCCTCAGAAGAACCTTTCTCAACTCTATAGACTGATTTGGTCCTCTTAATTTTTGTCTGTCTAGGACCTATCTCTTTGACAATAGCCCTGTTTTAGATCTTCTATTTTTTCTCCCTTTCTTTCAACTTCAAAGCATATCTTCCCCATGATCCATTCACCCTAGGCATAAGGACTTCTATATTGACTGATGAAAACCATAAATAAGCAAATTCACAATACAGTGTTAGGACTGAACATGGCTGTGTGCGTGTTAATTTCTTGCATTTGTTACTGGTTTATGAGGGGCCCTCATCCACAATATAAAGGGCTACCGGTCTAAGGAGAAATGGATGGAGATATTTTGACTTAATGGATCTTCCTCATCAACTTTAAAGTTCCATATCCACTATTTAAATCTATTATATGGCCCCAGTGTCCCTCATCTCTGAAGCTGTACCACTTCCAAGGCATTGGCTGGAACGTGTGTCCCTAATCTCAATGAATGGAGACTACCAGTTGCTGAAAAAGTTTATTTTCCCCTCTTCTTTACACACAATTATGTTAAGGGAAGCAATGTATCCAAGTATAAAAGATATATTTCCTAGTCTCCTTTGCACCTGGAGGTGGACACATGGCACAGTATGGCCAATAAGATATCAGTGGAAGTCATCAGGTGGGCCTCCAGGAAAGCTGTATAAGAGGGACTAGACTCAGTTGATACATACACTTTTTGCATTTCCCTCATTCTGGAGCTAGGATGTGATGGCTAGAGCTGGAGCAGCAATCTTACAACCTTGAGGCAAAATCAAGCAAATTCCACAGACCTCAACTTGGACATCCTTGAGCCACTAAACCAATATCAGCAACTGCCTACATCTGGACTTCTTACTAAGTGAGAATAATAAACTGTGATCTTGTTTAAGCTAACATATTTTGGGTTTTTTTCTGTTATATGCAGTAAAGCTCAATCCTGAATTGATATACCCATCGTGTTTTGCAGGCATTCTGGTGAGTGAGTCAGCCAAGCTTATGAGTACCTGCAGTATGTTGCACCTTATTAGGTTCTAGGAGATTTCTTCCCTCCAGTGGGATGAGCACCAATAAGTAAGTACACTTGTTTTATTGCCTCTAGTAGGCACTGCCAGACCAAGCCCCTGCCCTTCCTCTAACCCCATTTCATACTGTCCCTTTTTCTTCACATGCAACAGTCTCTAGTCCCACTGATTAAATTTATGGAATATACATTTCCCTGGGTCAGTTCTTCTTACTTGATGTTCCTCCCTCTGTCTCCATCCCTCCCCCAACTCTTCAGGGTCTCTTGAATCTTACCATGAATGCCGTCTGATATCTAAAACAAACCCTTTCCTATTGCCCTCATTATTTCCATCTCAATCCTTTTTCGGTTTGTTTTATTCATGGCACTATCATGATTAAAACTTTTGTTGTTTTTTTCTTGTTTATATATTTTTTGTCAGTTTCTCTCTCTGCTTCCAGCTCCTTTCTATCCACCCCCTCCAATCTGAGGACTACATGCTCTCTTAGTTTCTGGAGAGCATCTCACATGTGGTAAACATAAAAGAGATGCTCAGTAAGCACAGCCCATTCTCACTTTGCATGGGTCCCATATTTGTGAATTCACTTGCTCACTAAAATTTATTTGTAACCCCCTAAACTGATACCCGTGATGCTTTTGCAGTTATTCACAGACATGTGCAGAACTGTGAAAAATGTGAGTCACCTCATACACATGTTCCCAGTTGAGGTTAAACAAGATGATGCTCTGCCTTCTTGCTTCAGTCCCCTTACTTAAACAAGTGTCTTTTTGTGGTCTGTTGTGTTTTTTAAAATCCTTTTGTGTTTTTTATTGGTGTATTCCTGTGTAAAATGGCCCTCAAGCATAGTGCTGGAGAGTCGCCCAGTGATTCTATGTGCAAGAAGGCTTTATGTGTTTATGGAGAAATATATATGTTTAAATGAACTTTGTTCACGTATGAGTTATGGTGCTATTGGCTGTGAGTTTGATATTAATGAATCAACAATATATACTAAACAAAGTGTCTCTGAGCATAAAATAAGGTTTTGTATTGATGGGTTAACAAAAATCTTGTGACCAAAGGCTTACAGGAACATAGTCCTGTACTTCCCTTAGGAGCAATGGTTCAGTGCTTTCTAATTCATGTCCACGGTGACTTTATAGAACAGTACTACCACAGGTAACAAGAATGGACTGTATTTGTTGATGAATGCTAATGTTTGTGCTGGGTGTGATGTGTGCACAGGGGAGGGAGAGGGAATTCTCAGCATCATAGCCAATGCATAGTCAGGCCAATTTAATTCTGCTCCCAAGTTGGCAGATCTGGAGATTGTTTTTTGCAGAGGGAGGTTTCTTTAATTCTCTTGGCACCATCCTGTAGAAGGACTGTAGCGAGATGCCCCAGAATCTACAAGGTGCCCTGAGGTGGTGATGTTTTTGGAAAGGGAATTAAGAGCCAGCACCTCTCTGTGCCTGCCTATGTCAGACAATTATAGAGAAGAAGAATGACAAGAGAAAATGAAAAGGAAATGGGCTGACAGCCTGCAGAGTGGTATTTCAACTCCAACACAAAACATTCAGTAGTAATTATAGAATAACCTTCATTTAAATGCAAATAAGCCTGTAATTAAGATAAGGGACCTACCATTTGCCAGCGTTTTTGTTGTTTCTTTTTATTTTTTTAATTTTTGGGGGGTGACAATTACAATTTCTCACACATCCCCCTGCTTTATTGATGAGTAGTCATTATGTTTATGGATTGTGTTGTGAGTGCAATATTTGGATAACTGCAGAATAGAAATTAGTGTCACTTACTTTCAGCTGCCCCTAGCAAAAGGAAAAAAATGTGTACAGTGCATAATGTTGACATAAGCAAAACTTCCTAAGTGGCATGGCCCTGGACGGCATCACATAATGTGCTGTCCCAGATCACCAAGAGCCTGAGACAAATGCACTGAGTCCAGAATTACAGAAGGAAACAAACAGCTTTCTTGATGACTTCTAGCAGAGCTGCTGAGCCCTTGCAAAGCATCTACAAATTGCACCAAGTGTTTTTCCTTGGTTGAAAATGGGCAGAATGAAGGATAGAATTTTTAGACATTTTCTCAATAGGATCTTCAGAGAGGGAAGATGATGATCTAGCCATGGCCTGTGTATTAGTTTGTGACACAGGACAAATTTCTTAGCCTCTTTTGCCAAGTTAATATCGATCACTTCACTTATTGCCTGCTATTGACTCTGATTGACTCACACTCTGGATTAGGAAAAGTGAGATCTCAAACAGACCAAATGGGCTACTTGCTGGGTAAGCAGTTATTCATTCATTCCCTCAACAAATATACCCCTTTCCCCAACATCTTTTTTCTTTTCTTTTCTTTTCTTTTCTTTTCTTTTCTTTTCTTCCTCCTCTCCTTTCCTCTCCTCTCCTCTCCTCTCCTCTCCTCTCCTCTCCTCTCCTCTCCTCCTCTCCTCTCCTCTCCTCTCCCCTCCCCTCTTCTGCTCTCCCCTACCCACTCCTCCCTTTCCCTTCTCCTCTCCTCTCCTCTCCTCTCCTCTCCTCTCCTCCCCTCCCCTCCCCTCCCCTCCTTCTCTCCTGTTTCTTCCTCTCTTCTCTCTTCTCTCTCTCTCTCTCTCTCTCTCTCTCTCTCATCTACTAGTGCCAGAACTATTTTAGATGATTGGGAAATATAGCAGGGAAAAAAACGGCATCAATCTGAAATAAACCACCCAAAGCATGCTGTGGAAAACTTTCACAGGCACGTCTGGCTATTATTTTTGGAAGGTATGATCAACCATTCCAACCAGTCCTTATTGCCACTTTTCCTTAACTCATTGACTTATGTTGTGATGGAAACCTTGCTGGAAAACATCAGAACGCAGGGTGTTAAAGAGCAGCTGAAAGGTCCAGCAAGTTCAATTTATTCTTTTAATTAGCAAGGGAGTTGTTTTAATAGTCCATTAGCCATCACCTAATTAAAGAAAACTTTTTTCCCCCTAAAATATACAGAACTCAAAGGAGAATTTTCTAAGATGTTCTTTTCCAGAGGTTTGTCAGGTAGTCTAAATACTATGCTATATTCTTCAGGAAGTAGTTGGATAGTTGCCACCTTAACATTTTTTTTTTTAAAATTATGTCTTGAAAGGATACAATATTTTTGTAGATTCGTGTGCTAAACTGGAGAAGCTTGGGACAATAAGCTGAACAACATGAGCAAAGCCAAATTCAGGTGAAAAATATAACAAATCTGACTCTGCTAGCACAGTTTTCTTACCCCCCATCCTAACTTGTCCTTTGGCATTTTTCCTTCTCAGCACCATGAAGATTTTACAAAAAGTTTGTGCTTTAAATGAACACATCTTTGCCTGAAAGGTGATTCCATAGCTTTCCTTAGGCTCTTTGTATCTTTAGTGAGTGTTATCCATTTGTCTGGCTATAGATGTTTCCTAGGGAACCTCAGATGCCCTTGATAGAGTTTACACACTGTTACCTAAGACTGAAATGTGTTTGATGGATTAACTGGGGAACTTACAAAACTTTAATGTCTTTTTTTTAAGTGCCTAACTTTGTATCCTCTGGGGTGATTGTTAACTTCAAAAGCCATTTCAAGGTTCAATAAAACTAATGGAGGTGAGATGGGCCTAGTAAAGCATTCTCAGATTCCTATTCTCACCATTCTTTATCACCCACACAATGAGCTTGCTAAGCAGTTCTGCATTATCCACAAATAATGTACACTCATCCTTCATCTGAAGTCAAATGACACCTCCACCACGGAGCCTTCTCTAATCTCTCCTAAGAACACTAGAATTAATTAGGCATTCCTTCTTCCATGTTCTGTAACAAAGACACCTCTTCTTCTTTGCCAAAAAAGAAAAAAAGTGAGTGCTACCAATAGTTCCTTCATATTTCTTGAGATAGAAAATAGATCTTAAAGTTGTTGAAACTTTTGATTTGGTAATTCTATGTTGCTTCTAATTCCAGGGTAGGATCTCAGGGGTGTCAGCCAGCCTTTCTTTGTACTGAAAGGGGTCACCTTTTCAAGCATTGTATTCACACAGCTTTGAGGTAGGTATCACCTTCTAAGGTTCTTAGGAAGCTTTGAGCTGGGGGAAATCTTCTAATTTCAGATACTCCAGACTTAGGTATTCTGTTTAATAATTAAATAAGGCTATCTTCATATGTGTGTTTAGAGAGAATACCATGAGGTCAATTTGTTTTGGATTCCTCTAGATGAAGCCAGAGAGTTGAGCAGGGCACCATAAACTCGGGGGGAGGAGGGTGGCCAAGGTGAATAGGCTCCCCACCTGAGGTGGTCAGTGAACCCCAGTCATATGGTAAAAGGTTGACAAAAGAGGTGACCATTCAGGACCCCTAAGGAGAGACTTGTCAGTGGATTTTGGGAGAGTTACATATCATAATTTAATTTAGATTTTCCTTTTAAATTTTTATAGTTTATTTCTTCTCTGAACTTCATTTCTAAACCATGACTGTTCTGGGTGAGCTGTGCTTAGAGACATAACGGAGGTATTTATGTCTTCACTTTGGGAAGAAAGGGAGGTGGGGGAGGGTTGTGGCAGCGTTGAGAAGAAGCTCTGAGAAATCTGAGGGAATAGGCAGAAAAACCTGGGCAGTAAATTGAAGAGAAAGTTGATGATCAGCTATAAAGACAGATTTGTGCAAGGTTTAAGTACTCCCACTTGGAGAAGGAATTTGATTTCTTGCAGTTATGCAGACAGGGGCTCAGTATAATAATGGGGTTCTATAATTTGGTATCCAAGTGAATGATAAACCCCACCCACCTTGGGAGGATTTTTGGTGACTTTGCTCATTCTTCTTGTTCTCTGGATTCTAAACAGTTGAAGATGGATCCAAGGGCCCACATGGAGATCAAAATGCAGCACTTGCTTCATTTCTGGTACATCTAGTTTGAACAATATAGGAAAACTTAGTTACTGTAAACTTTGGGACCTGCAGAATCCTGATATGGGTTTGGACCACCAAGTTGCAACAGAATGAAGTAGAGATGAGCATAAAAGACATTTTTAGATATCTGCAAGATACTGCTAATATTTTGGGGGTTTGCATGTATTCAAATTATTGAGAAATGTTCTATTCATATTATACACACACACACACACACACACACCCCAAATATATATATATATTTGCCATCCAAGTTCATGGGACTCCCTAATTCTATCCTTGGACTCCTGAGAGGCCTGTGGAACCCAGATTAAGTAGTTCTTTCTTGGGAAGAAATTTCATGAGCAAGAAAAATATCAACAAACATTTTATCGAGATTAAGTAGGCTGCAGAGACCTAGACGCCTTAACTACCCACCCACCCTCAGATGCATCTCCAGGGGGATGAAAGTCAATGAAGGTGGAGGAAGGTGTCTTTCTGGCTCCAGGTGCAGATGTTCCACCCTACCTCTTGCCCTGCCCCAGACCCACCCTGATTTGGGTTTTGTTGTTTTCTTTCTTTTTTTAACTTTTATTTATTTTTGAGAGACAGAGAGAGATAGAGCATGAATGGGGGAAGAGCAGACAGAGAGACACAGAACTTGAAGCAGGCTCCAGGCTCTGAGCTGTCAGCACAGAGCCCAACATGGGGTTTGAATCCACGAACTGTGAGATTGTGACCTGAGCTGAAGTTGGACGCTCAGCCCACTGAGCCACCCAGGCGCCCCTGGTTTTGTTGCTTTCTTCACTAGCTCACCATGCAGCCTCCCACAGCTTGCTTCATTCTGAATTCACATTGTTCCTAACTAAGAACAGCTCATTTAGTTTCTCCTCATTCTCTCCTGAAAGGAAAGCAACACAAATATACAAAAAATGATGAGTATCTTTCCAGATGCAGACAAATTCATCTCTTTCCAGGGCATTTTATTTTTACTCTTGGCAGAAGTGGTAGACTTGGTCAGCAACCCCCAAGGATGGTTCATTAGGGATGGGAGAAGGAGCACCCATGATGTTTGCTGTCCCAATCCTTTGCCTGCTGCTGTGATGACCAGGAATGGAATACAGTCAGAAAAGCACACTGTTGTTAGGGTGGGTTTTTTATTTACTTTCTTAACAAGCACACTGGAGGAAAAAGTCCCCTCTGTGACTTTGTTGTCACCTTTACCAAATTAGCTGTATTTGGATATGTCAGGGACTGTGAATGTCAGCCTGAACCATTTAGCTGAACCTGCCTACTATGTGCAGGGCACTGTACAGGATTCTGTGTTGGCTGCAAAGAAGAATTCAGTGATAAATAACAGTCAAAACATCTTGTCTCCTACCATCCCTCTATCACAGATATTGTCACTGTTAATTTTACGTGTCTGCATAGCTAGACCATGGTGCCCAGGTATATGGTTAAATATTCTGTATGTTTCTGTGAGGGTTTTTTTTTTTGAATGAGATTAATACTTAGATTGGTGGGCTTTGGGCAAAGTAGGCTGTCCCCCATAATGTGGGTGGGTCTCATCCAATCAGTTGGAAGGCTGAACAGAACAAATCTGATGTCCCTCAAGCAAGGAGGAATTCTGCCAGCAGATGGCTTTCTGGCTGGAATTACAACACTGAATCCCTCCTGGGTCTCCAGCATGCTTGCCCTCCTTGTGGATTTTGAACTTGCCAGCCTCTACAATCATATGAGCCAATTCCTTAAAATAAATATTCCACTCTCATACACACACACTATTTTTAAATTTTTGATTGAAGTACAGTTGACATATAATACTAAACTATTTTCAGATGTATAGTAATTCAACAATTATATACATTATGAAATACCATGATAAGTGTTATATTATTGACTGTATTCCTTATGCTGTGGTTTTCATCCCTGTGGCTTATTTATTTTGTAACTGGAGGTTTGTACCTCTTAATCCCCTTCACCCATTTCAACCACCCCCCTCATATCCCTTTGGCAACCTCCATGCTAAATGAAATAAGCCAAACAGACAAAGACAAATACTGTATGATTTCACACACACACACACACTATTGATTCTATTTTTTCTGGAGAACCCTGACTAATAGAGATATTTTACACCTTTGTCTTTCATCTGATTTGCTACTTTTAGGGCACATCTCATCTGCAGGGGAAGTTGTCTATGACAGGGCTCTCCTATAATCTACTTCCTTAGAGATTGGTGGATAAATTAATTTATATCTTTAACAGCATGCTTAGAATTCTGCAAGGAGCATCTAAACTTATAGAAATCATCTTTGATTTAAGCAAAGGAATAAGCAAATGAAAATGATTGTCAAATACTTAATGATTTCCTTTCCTCTGGCATATTTAGGGTAAAGAGTGATTTTTTTCATCTTACAAAATGACTGTTATAATCCCTGGTTACGGAGAAGGGACTAAATTCCTAATATGTCTGTGCAGGGTTTAGAAGAAATAGGGTCTAACTGGTCAACAGGCTTTGGTTTTACTGACTTCCTGCTGTTCCTATTCCACACACACTCCTCAGCAGTGCTCATCCTAATCCATGACTTCAGTTACCAATTCCATGCTGATGACTATTATGACCCAGAGCAGCTCTGAGTCTCAGATCCATATATCCAATGTGTCTTTTCTTCTCTTGGATGTCTCATGGGCCTCTTAGTGTTAACATGTTCAAATCTAAGTGCATCATCTTTGCTGTAAATTCCAAATTCTGACCTCTTCCTGTATTCTCTGACTCAATGACTATGCTTCTGCTTGCCCACTTGTCTAAACCAGAAATTTGGGCTCATTAATATAACTTAAACCTACATCTACTTCTTCCTCCCTTTTTGATTGTTTTGGTACAGTTCATGATCTGTTCAGGATTGGGTTATCATGGCTGTCTCTTTCCAGCTATTCCCTTTACTCTTTCATTTTACCCTCCAAACTGCTAACCCAGTGACCTTTCCAATGTGCAAATAGTTGTCTAGCTTTGTTTTTTCTTAATTTTTATTTATTTTTGAGAGAGAAAAAGACAGAGTGTGAGTGAGGGGAGGGGCAGAGAGAGAAGGAGACACAGAATCTGAAGCAGATGCCTATCTCTGAGCTGTCAGTACAGTCTGACGTGGGGCTCGAATCCACAAATGGTGAGATCATGACCTGAGCTGAAACTGGACTCTTAACTGACTGAGCTACCCAGGCACCCCAATAGTTGTCTAGCTTTTTAGAGTCCTATAAAGACTTTCTATCAATTTAAGGCTAATATTTAAACCTCTCAGCATGGTATATTAGCCATTGCTGCATAATAAATAATCCCAAGGCTTAGTGGTTTAAACCAACAAACACTTACTATGTCATATAGTTTTTGAGTATCAGGAATCTTGGAGTAGTTTGGCTGTAGTTAGTAGTTAATAATTCTAGCTCAAGATGCCTCATGAGGTTGCAGTTAATCTGTTTGCCTGGGCTTCAGTCTCTGAAAACTTGACAGGGATTGGAGGATCTACTTCCAAGCTCATTCATGTGACTATTGGCAGAAGTCTTCAATTTCTTACCACATGGGTCTCTCCATTGAAACATGCTTTTCCCAAAGGGAGTATCTGGGAGAGACAGAGAGGTGGGGTAAGGGGAGAGAATGAGAGAGTGAGGGGTGGGAGGAGCTCAAGATGGAAGCTTCAGTCTTTTATAATCTATTTTCAAGTGTGATACACTGTCATTTTCCTGGTATGCTGTTGTTCAGACAGACCAACCTTGGTAGAATGTAGGAGGGGACTACACAAATGTCTGGAGACCAGAATGTAGGGTTCATTGTGGGGCCATCTTGGAAGCTGACTACCATATATGGCATTTAGCAACTTTCGAAGATCTTGCTTTTGCTTACTTCTCTAGGTTCTTTTCTTATTGGACTTCTCGCACTGTGTCTTTAGTCATACTAAACTTCCAATGAATTGTATCTTTCACAACTCTTTGCCATTGCATGCTATACCCTCTGCTTTAAAATTCTTTTAGCTCTCTTTATTTTTCCTGATGACTCTGTCATGCCTTTTATGAGTCCCTACCATGAAAGGGCCTCTTGTGACATCCTTTTCCCCGAACTATAGGTCTTTCTCTGTGCTTTCACAGATCCCCACATCCACCTCTATCATACTACTTTAAAATCCATCATAATTATTGGTTTATGAATCTCCTACATTCTACTGTGACGTTTCTGAGTTCAGAGATGGTGGATTTTTTTTTATCACCCATTTTATTCCCAATATCTCTCAAAATACTGAAATGTAATAGGAGTTCAATAAATGTGTGGTGAATGAGAGAAGAAATGAATGCACATTTTGCTGCAGAATATGAATTACAGGGAGAAGGGAATAAAGGCTCTTTTGTCAAGTTTTATTATATTTCACAGTTTTATGGGTCAGGAATATGGGAATGCTGTTCTTGGCAATTCTGCTCCATGTGGCATTGAATGGAGTTGCTCAGTGGTATTTGGCTAGAGTATGAGCTTGTCTAGAAAGTTAAAGATGTCTTCTCTCCTGTGACTGTCACCTTACTAGCCATGGCTAAAATATTTGGCTTGGCTGTGTGTACCTGTTTGGTCTCATCAGAACAGCAACTTGGGGTAGTCAGAGTTCTTGTAGAACAGCTAAGGGGTCCTTGAAATATTTCCAAGAGAGCCAGGAAGAAGCTGCAAATCTTCTTCTGAGCCAGCTTGGGAGCATAACTTACATTGCATTTTATGGGTTCAAGGAAGTCACAGAGCCAACCCATCTTCAAGGAGAAGAGACTAGAAGGTCACAAGCAGCAGGTGGCCTGGCTCACTGGGGAGCCAACTTTGGAAATTAGATCCCGAAACTATAATCAACTCTTGTCATATATATTTTACCTATGCTAAGTTTCTCTGCTATTATCCTGAAAGCACAATTTTCAAATATTTCCATCCAATTTTTATTAATAAGAAGAAGAAATGAGGGCTTACTATTATAAATTTAGGTCAATGTGTAGCTGGATAAAAGTTGTATCTATAGAATTTTGACCATTAAATACATGTCAGCCTTGAAGGAAGTCTATACTGACATGACAGAGGGCTATGTTCTTCATACTGCAGCATTTCAATTGATGATTTGATAAGGATTTCCAACTGCAGTGGAATCGTTTTCCTAGGGATGTTTTGGAGGTGCATAGGGTTATTTTTGATTGTCACAAGGACAATCAAATGTTGGCCACTAATACTTAATTGCATCCTATGATATACGGAACAGTCCCATATAGCAAAGTATTATCCTGTCCAAAATTTCATTGGAACTCCTATTGAGAAACACTGAATACATAAAGATAAGCCGCCCATATTTGCTAATGTCATGACCTAATATGATTATGATAGGAGAATATTGGCTCAATAGCAGATTATATGGGGAAAGAAAACAGAGATCTTAGTTGGATGCAAGATTAATATAAACCAACACCATGTGTCTGCCAAAAATTATTATTTAAAGCTATATTTAATAAAAGTTTCAGTTCAGAACACAAAGAGCTATATTGATAAAGATCTCAGGCCATTATACAGTGGTCAGAATGCTCGTGGAGTTTTACGGTTGCTCCCAGCAACCTGATTTTAAGAGTGGCATAGATAAATCAAAGAATGGCCACCAGGAGAACAAAGAGTCTAGAAGCTATGCCTTATGAGTGGGAAACAGCTATTTTCAACTATTTGAAATATTGTGTGGAAGAATGATTAGGCATATTCTTTGAGATTCTAGAAAGCAGAATTAGGATAAATGAAGGAAGACTTTTTTAATAATTAAAACACTTTGTCAAAAAATGGAGTGTTATGCCTTGTGGGATAATTAACCCTGGTTGAGAGTCCCTGTAGAAAGTGGACTGCTTTAGCCCATGGGGTGATTTTAAATGAGCTGAATATTATGAAGGAGACTCCTGTATAGAGTGGGACCCCTAAGTCATCTTCCATCATCATTATTATTATTATTATTATTATTATTTTAGGATTCATAGACTCATATTCATGAAATACTTGTGGACACTGCTTCTCTACACTTTTTATAATAATGCCTTAGTTCATAATGCCTTTCTTCAGCTTTGTAACTGCAAATCAGTCCCTTAAGCTATCTAAACTTTTATTTCTTCAATCATAAAGCAGGAAATCAGAGTGCCAGACATATATTCCTAATTGGATAGCTGGAATAATCAACTTACATAATAGTTTTAAACTGTAAAGTGTATGAAAATATAAGAGAATATTTTGTTTTCCACAGAGGCTGTGGACAATGTGTCTTATGTCTGAGAGAAATGATTTAACATTCTTTTTGAAGGCCATCCAAATGACTTGTAATTGTTCTCCTTTTTCTGATAAGGTGTGAAGGTCTCTAATAGCTGTCAACAAAGTGTCATGTGGAGTGATTTAAGTAGCACTTACTGTTCTAGTATTGGTTGGCCTTTATTTGGTCCAAACTTTTGAACAAGGAGGAGACAAGAAGGGGTGAAGGGGAGGGATGTTAGATAAGCTTTTACTTAACTGATGTTTATTTTGGGGGGGAAATGCCATCATCATTATCTGTGAAAAACAAATGTGTGTTGGCATCTACTCTTTTTTGAGATGGCTCCATAGTTAATGGAACTGTCCAAATTCCCCTCTTTGTTACAAATGTTAAATAACAAAAATTCAAATGAGTAAATTTAAAGATCAAATAGGCTGTATTCAATGATTCATTAATTGGGCAGCATCCCATCTAGCAAATAAAAAGGGGCTCCATGGAGCTGCAGAAAAGGAAAGTTTTTTACAATTTTTTAATGTTTATTCATTTTTCAAGAGACAGAGCACAAGTGTGGAAGGTGCAGAGAGAGAGGGAGACATAGAACCCAAAGCAGGCTCCAAACTCTGAGCTGTCAGCACAGAGCCCAACGCAGGGCTCAAACCCACAAATCATGAGATCATGACCTGAGCCGAAGTCAGATGCTTAACCAACTGAGCCAGCCTGGCGCCCCCCAAAAAGGAAAGTTTTTAAAGGCAGAGAGGGAGGGGAAAAAAAGGAAATGATTAGCAAAGAATGCATTGTTTCAGGCAAGGTTGCTTTCCTACTGGCAATGGACTAGGTCTGTCAGCAGACTACCTCCTAGTGCTGACCAGGAAATTCCAGGTTGGCTGATTGTAAGTCACATTTCTGGGAGAAGCTGAAGCTACCTTTAGGGCAGGCATTAGGTCTTGGTAGGGTTTAGGATATGTGACTCTGTTTTGGCCATTTTTAACACAATAAATTATGAAAAAAAAGAACACATTGACTTAAACTAAATTTTGTTGTTGTTGTTATTTTTAAGAGATACAAGTTAGCCGAATCAGCCTCAACAACCCATTCTAAATTCTAAGAAGAAAAAGCAAATTAATGTTCATTTAATGTTTAATTAAATTTATTATAGCTGGTATGCTGGTTTTAGGTTGAATTTATGGTATGCTAATGTTAGAGTTTTATGTGTTCTATGTAAACTTTATGGCACATTGGGGTCTCTTGCATAATCAACATGTACCATATACTTAATGCCCATTTTATGTGAGTTGGAGCACAATTTTACTATTTTAAATGATTATAGAAGTTTATTGTTATGTCTCTCCCCTTATATCATATTGTTAGCGATGTCTATGATTTATTTGATGCCAAATTCTTGATGTGGAACACAATTCCCAATTATAGCAATCTTCCTATAGGGAGAATGGTATTTGGTTTGTAACAATCCACTTTAGCATGAGATTTTAGGAATGCAGTTACAAAATAAGGCAACTGTATGCATTTTTCACTAGAGGTGAAATGTTTGCTGGTTTGTTTGTTTTCTAAAGATAAGGAGGATATATACTAACAGTAGAACAAAAATAAGCCCCATAGAAGTAAAAGTGATTATTGTTGTCTCTGTGGACATGACTAGTGTTGGTTTTCACTGACATCCCATTTAGAGTTACTCCTTCCTCTACACTTCTGCTAGTGTTCTCACATCAGGCAGCTCTCCAGAAAGGAATTTTTAAGAATATCTTGTCCAAGACCCACCCTGCACAAACAAAAATGCTGAGATATGGAGTGCTCACCGAAGTGACTTGCCCTGGGCCATAGAGCTGGTAAAGGTCAATGCCACACTTGAAATCCGATCTTTTGGAATTCGAACCCAGAGCATTTTTTGTGATTCACATTTTTCCTTATTATCCTGGTGCCTTGTTGCCAAGCAAGTGTTAGGCGTCATTGTTTACCTGATACCAGATTTCTGCTATGGAAATGCCTCTCCCCAACCCCTGCATTTCCTCCTGTCTGGGTGTTCTGATCATAATCAATAGTCTTCCAGTGCATCCAGTAAAGTCTGGGAAGTCCAAAACCTCTGCAAGGAAAAGGAAAATGCCATTTGAAGTGCCAGAGGAAATCAATATGACTGATGCCCTCACCTCCAAGGTATACCCCTTGTGATGATTGCCCCTCATTCTCTGACCCTTCCAGGCCCAAGGTATCCCACACCCAGATTAACTGGCTCCTGTACACTTATTTATGTGCCATCAGCCAATATCCTTCAGCAATAGCAGCAGCAACCTTGATTTGTTTTCCCTTTTTACAGCTCTGTTGCTGGAAAAGGTGGATGGAACATTTAATTTGGCATTAAATTCTATTCTGGGGCATCGTCCCCTGTGGCAAAGGTGATGTGGATGGTTTGCATTTATGATTTTGCTCAGTTCAACTCATTTTTATGCTCAGAGAAGAGTTTCTGTTCAAGCTTTTCTTGCTTCTCTTGCAGTTTTATTTCTGATTTCATATAGACGATTTCATAGAGTGGAGCAGCCTGCTTTCCCTTTGTATTCAGACTACCATTTTTCCATTAGAAGTGTTGGCAACAACCTTGTTTCTGCATATACGTGCAGCATAGATAGCACATTTGAATTCTGAGTGTAGCTCTATTCTTGAGGGATGTGGTCTGTGTCAGGGGCAGACATGACAGGGAGCCAATGTGCATGCCAGGGAAAGGGATTCATCTCAGCTCTTCTCCTTTTGCATTTTTACCTCTGATTTCATGGTGACTGGTACAGTGGTGGGTCTAATTCTTTTCCCTTTCTTTATCCTTGAATCACCTTCAGGAGAGTTGACAACCAGCTTGCTCTGCGTATTAGTTTGTTAGAGCCAGAATGCGCCGGAATTTGCTATCAGTTCTCCCAAGGTGAGATCTCTTCAAGCCTCATGGCTTTGCTGAGTGGCTGCTGGCCCCCAGACCTACCTGCAGTCCCCATCTGAAGACCCCACAGCATTCCTAATTGCTGGTTTCTCTGCTCAGAAGCACCCTCTGCCCTCGATTTCTTTGGAAGGTGGCCCTCTCTCCTCAGCACTGGAGATCAAATTCTTTCCCCAAAACAGTAAAAACGTTTGCCCCCAGTTTCCTGCCCCCACCCCAGCACTGACCACATCATCCTTTCCCTGGCCTCTATCTCTTCCTTCACATGCATATCTGGCCAGGAGCAGTCTGTGTGTGGATGTAAGGGTCGCAGGGGCAGAAAACCAAGGTGAGGAGAAGTGAGATGCTGAGGCAAGAGAGGTTTCTCAAAAGAACTGAAGCCCCATCCCCTACCTCTTGCTCCTTCAAGCATTTCCTGATCACTGATTTTTTTTTACGTTGATATTTGCAAAACCTTTGGTTTCTGATAAAGTCTTTGTTCCTTATGTTTGTGGGAGAAAAGGAACAAAAAGGGAGAGAAAAACACAGTTAAACAGCAAATCCTACACATATCCCAAGGCTTTTGAAGACAAAAAGAATTGTACAAAATAAATTGCAAAAGAAAAATAAGGAAAAAAATAATCCATAATTTTTCTCTGTGCTTGACCTATTTTTACAATTGTGTTGTTAATGAATGTGTTTTTTTTTCTTATGTAGCTTAGAACATGGTTAACCAGGTTAGCCAGTCAGGTGTCTGCATTCAGACAAACCTCACCACCCTAGAACACTCCTAGGCACACTACTGGATTAGAACCCTCAAAATCCACATCGTAGATACTGAGAGTGATTCCAGAATAGACCACTAGATGGAGCCCTTGCTATGCACAAACACAGCCCCAAGAGCCCTGGGGTAACCAGTGAAGCCTTTAGCTGGAGGGCAGCATTTTTAAGAGTGGTACTTGGTTAAGAGAATCCATTTCTCTTCCAGTTGGTCCAGAAGCCCAGCTGCTATTGCAGGTGCTTAAAATTTCTCAGTATGTGGATTCATACATAGTATCCTTAAACACACACACACACACACACACACACACACACACACACATTACCTTTACCAAGTATTTATTGGAGGCCTGGAAGAGTCCCACTGGCAGCCTCCATCCCTCCAGGCTTCCCTGCAATTGCTGGAAGCTTCCCATTTTGGGGTGAGACTCTCTGGCTTCATGAACACGCAGCTTCAATATAATTAGCTGTCTAATTGCTCACCGACACTGAGCCCATGTGTGTGTTACTAATTATGATTTATTTAAAAACCCTCTGTTTGCCATTCTTTGTTCTCTATTTCCTCTCTATTGAAGGGCCAAGGGAGGGATTTGATTTGCAAACTGTTCTGAATGGTAGGCTTTAATTTCTTCTGTAATATCTGGACTTCTCTTTCCAGTTTCAAAGTCTAGGCAGCTTCTTATACATGATTCCCAGTGTGCCCGCCTTCTACTTGCCCACAGTAGGTATAAAGACAGGTGTGGCTGCACTATCTGGAAATGTAACCACCGTATTGAATATCACATTAACATACCTGCCACCCCCCAAATCTGTATTTCTAACACAGTTACTGCACCCAAGCATCACAGCCATATATGTAGTTGTTTATTGGGCATCTCCATCTAATTATGCCAGTTCTAAGTCAACATGTGCAAAACTGGATCCTAAGGCTTAGGTCAAACCTGTTTTCCTTTTACACCTCATCTTGTCCTTGCTCTTCCTCACTCCCAGTTTCTATCTTCAAGTCTGATTAATTTTACTTCCTCATATCTCTCTATCTGTCCTACCTTCGCTGCTACCCCTGCTGCTGTGCTTGCCCAGAGTACTGTGATGGTGCCCCCAAGTTCAGTTCTGACTCTCACTGTCCATCTCACCCAATCCACAATTTGGCCAGCTGGTCTTCCTAATGCACCATGTGCTCAGGTCCCTCAAAAGCCCCCCAAGCCTCTAGCTGGTCTTAGTGCTTTCCCCAGGTGCACTCTGCCCTGCCCCCTCAGGAGCCTCACCTCTTGGGGCTCCTTACACACCAATGCTCCAACCTCACCCATGCTCCCTCAGGCCATGAGGATATGCCTTATCCTCATACCCTGCACAGACATATCTGCTCTTTGTCTGTTCAGACATTTTCTTCATCCCTCTGTCTAAGCCTTACCTGGTCCCAGGTACAGGTGTTACCACAGTTCTGGGCACATTTCCATCAGAGTCCTGATCACCTGTCATTGCAGCTTTCCCTCTTTGTCTTCCCCTCCACACTGCAAGTTCCATGAGGCCAGGGACTGTCCATTCAACCCACAGGCATCCCCAGTGCCTAGCAAAGCACCTAATAGCAATTCTGTGAATGCCTAGTGAACAAACAGAAAGCACAACTAGCATTAACACTGTAGTGTGGTAATGCTAATCAAATGCCAGCTGGTATTTGCGTGTGTGTGTGTGTGTGTGTGTGACAGAGAGAGAGAGAGAGAGAGAGAGAGAGAGAGAGAGGCAGAACACAAGAGGAATTCTGGGGTACACAGCAGGTCTTCATTCTCTCCCTTTTAGTTAATTATTATCTAAATGAAGACCCGCGGGGCACATGGCATTTTGCTTGCAGCCTGAGGGAGGCTATCTACAAAGTGAAATATTCATAAAATGTACAGACATCATATACAACAAATACATGCCCTGAAGGTGAGAACATTTGATAAAGACCTGAATAAGTAAGGACTGTTAATCAGAGACTAGTAATCAAGAGCCCTGTATTCTAGATTGACTTTAGTCACTCTCCTGTAAGTTCTTATCAGTGAAAAAGAGGTGCAGAGAGGAACAGAGATGCTACTAAAGGTACATTCTGGCTTGAAACGGTCAAAGTTAAGATTGGAATGTGGATACAGTACTTCTTGAGTATGATGAGCATGGAAAAGTGGAGAGGCACTGTCCAGACCCTAGAACACACTGCCCAGCTCAGCGGCATGCCCTTGGCAGTCAGCCTATCTCAGCCCCTTAAGGCTCCGTCTCAATTGCAGATGGCTGGCTGCCTCACTGGTCATGCTGTTCCCAGAGCAGCCCACATCTGGTGACAGAGTCAGATGGAGGCATAGCAGCCCAGTCATCCTAACCTGAGAAGGACAACACTGATGGGCAAAGGTCACTCCAAAGTTCCCTGGGGGGTTGCTGAGGCTTTGAAGGGTCTGCATCCCAGTTGGACTTCCTTCTTTCCAACACTTTTTTTTCTTTATTTTTGTAGATGTTGACTACTGACTGATATATTATACTTTAAATTCCATTTCAGAGTCTGTTTTAGAGAATCCAACCTAGGATGGTACTAAACCAGGATGTAGTTTGCATACTAAGATGTAGTTTGTGATGAGATTTTGGAGTTGGCTCAACTCACTTCTTGGCTAGCAAGAGGACTCTTTCACTGGAGGCAAGTGGGCCAAATAGAGTCTCTGGCACAAAGTGGGGGTCCAATGGTTACCATTCACTGGTGGTGAACTGGCTGAAGGGAATGCACAATGGGAACAATACATCAGGTGTTTGAAAGGTGTGGAGAAAATATTAACTGTAAGGATAACAGGATTGGATGGCTATTTCTAAGGGTTATTGACACTTCACAGAGTGAAAATAAACAGCTGAGAGCAACAGGCAATTGAAAGCCAGGTGTGAAAGCCAGAGGGCGTCTTTGGTTGCATACAAAAATTCTCTAGCAGGTGGGCTGGGAAAGCTGAGGACTAAGCCCAGGAATCTGAGGGAGAGCAGCTGAGCTCTAATTACTGAGTTAACAACCCAACCAAGGCAGGTCTGTTACACCGTGGGAAGGGCTCTGATTATTAATACCTGTGATTCTGATTGGCTGACCTGGAATGACAAAGATAGGAAATTGGAGACTGGGAAGTCTAGGGTAGAAGCATGTGAATCGGCATATGGAAGTGAATGCCATGTGTGAGGATCACATGTTAATTCCCACCAGAGATTAACTGCCAAGGAAGAGGCACATAACAACTGCCAAGACAAAATGGAAAGTTGACATTAGCTACGGGTATATAGATGAAGGGGTCATGGTGGCAAGGATGAAGAGTGTGTATAGGCACAACAACAGGGATTCCCACTTACCAATTCTGATTTCTGCCATTGCTGAGTGCTCAACCTGCCAGCAACAGAAAATAATGTTGAGATTTCAAAATGGCAGGATTCCTTAAGGAGACCAACTGAACATTTGAGGGTAAGTTGGCCACCATCTTATACTGTTCTCGCTTCTATAACAAAAATACCATGGCGTTGGTGGTATAGGGGTAAGCACAGCTGCCTTCCAAAAATACCATGGATTGGCTTATAAACAACAGAAGTTTATTTCTCACAGTTCTGGAGGCTGGAAAGTGTAAGATCAAAGTGCCAACAGATTTGGTATCTGATGAGAGCCTGTTTCCTGGTTTATAGATTCCTATCTTTTTGCTGTGTTCTCACATGGCTGACATGGAAAAGGAGCTCCCTGAAGTGTCTTTTATAAGGGTCCTATTCCCATTCATGAGTATTCTACTCTTATGATCTAAGCATCTCCCAAAGGTTCTACTTCCTAATATCATCATATTGGATGTTAGGGTTTCAACATAAAAAATTGGGTGGGGGGGATAAATATTTAATTCATTCTAGCTATTTTCCATCCTGAAAGAGCCTGGGTTTCATCTTCAGAGGAATACACATATAT
This sequence comes from Panthera uncia, assembly GCF_023721935.1. Classification (NCBI taxonomy): domain Eukaryota; kingdom Metazoa; phylum Chordata; class Mammalia; order Carnivora; family Felidae; genus Panthera; species Panthera uncia. The sequence goes on along the minus strand of NC_064808.1, from coordinate 84,369,730 downwards.
TTTAGTCATGGATTTACCTTTCTGGTCTGAAGGTCTCAGCAAGCACTGTCAGCAGACAGTATATAAAGAGTTTGATCCACCAGTTCTGAATCCCACATTTCCTTGTGCCAGGGTAGGAAATCCAATTTACAGCAAAAAATGTATAGAGTGGTCCCATTATCATGGGATCCATTAGACATCACATTCAATACTACCAAGATTCTGTTGAACTGATAGACCATTGGGATGGCTTGCTAAAGGCATAGATGAAGCATTAGTTTGGAGCCATCATTATGTAAGAATGAGGTGCCATCCTCTGATATGCATTATATCCACTGAATCAAAAATCTTTATGTAGCACTGTGTTCCCAACAGGAAAAAAAAAAAAAACATGAGCCCAAGAACTGAAAGGTGGAAGCAGGACTGACTCCACTAGGACACCCTTAATACCCACAGGGGAACTTGTACATCTCTAGACTCTTCAGGGTCAAAGGTCCTAGTTCCCCTAAGAATATACTTTCACTGGGAACACAGCAAGATTTCCAATGAATTATATGTTATGGATTTACCATTGGCCATTTGGGCATCTGTATTCATAGATTAATGGACAAGAAGAGGAGACACCAAGTTTGCATAACTGATCCCAATAATCACGATTGGATAGAGGTGTTGGATTCAATGGGGCCAGGGAACAATATAGGAGATATTTCTTGGTATTGCCTTGTCTAATTGTGACTATAAATGGACAGGTCTAGCAACCCAGCCCTGAGAATGGCATGGTGACCAGGATCCTCTTGGATGAGAGTCATGCAGCTAGATAAGCCATTGTGGCCAGCACAGGGAAACACATCACCCATATTCCCTTCAGGAGAGACTTATTGCCTAGATGTGAGACAGATATTTTCCCACCCTCAGGTTCTCAGGGTCCATCTCAGCTGAAATGGTGGGTGTCACCTGAGATCATATCATTCTGAAGAAACATGCTTAGTGCCTGAGCCAGGTGGTATACAAAGTCCTGGCCATTGGGCCCAACACAGGGTAACTGTGACAGGTACTACTTGCTTCAGAGCTCCTTGGTGGGTTGGGTTGGCTGAGCTTGTTGGGCTGCATGACAGTTCCTCTCTTTCTCTGCCCAATCATGCTTCCTCCCTTTCAGTTATTGATCCCTAATGGACTTCTTGCATACCAAACTATGTCTCACAGTTTGCTCTCAGAGACCCCAACCTGTGAAACTTGTGCATTACCTCGAGCCTTTCTGTTTCCAGTTTGAATACTTCCAGGTTCTTATGTTTAGCCTCTGTTGATCACTATTGAGATTCTGGAGCTGAAGATAGCCTGAATTCTTCTGGATAGACCTTTTCTCCAGCTGTAGTTCAGTTCTAAAATGCAGTGTTCTAGAAAGCCTGAGAGGAAACGTTCTATCTTTAGTTTCAAAATGAAAAACCTCCATTAATCTTAGCCACACATCTGATTTTTGGCCACAAATCCATTTCTTCTCATAGATTCACTGTGGTCCTTTCATGGAATTGAAATTCAATTCAGTGATGGAAGCTTTAATCTAATGTTTCTGTGATTGGAGCAAAAAATAGGAGAGAAACTTCTGTTCAGGACCAGGTAGATAAGAATGCAGCAACTTTGTTGGCAGAAAAGGATAAACATGCATGTTTGAAAATAACACTTTTGATAGAACTACAATAATAACTGTAGGGGACCCAGTTAATGTGATGTCCTAGATCTGTCTGACCACTTCTGGTGCCCTCTCCCTGAGGCCTTTGCCACTTTCCTGGGCCTTAGTCTGAATCAATCAGGAACACAGAGGGCCTGACTTGTCCAGAAGTGACATGGGCAGGCCTGGTCACATAGCACAGAACTATGACTAGTAAAAGACAAGAGAAGTAAAGGAGATAAGAGAGGAAATGCCTAGTTTTTGTCTTCCTAATAGCTTATTCTTAAAGGCAGTGTTTCTGTGTGGCTGTTCAGGAGGTGACCATTGGGATGAAAAACCAGTGATGTCTTCTTGTGAAGCTGTGGTTATCTTGTTAACAAAGGACTTTGGACCTTGTATTTGCATTCCCTCCTTCCCTGTTTCTCTTCATTTTCCCCTCATTTTGTTTCCTGGAATTTTAACCATCCCCTCCCCCTATTAATGGTTATCACATAAGCTTTGAGCTGAGATTTGTTTTCCATGGGAAGCATTTCCAAGGCAAATAATGGATACTTCCAAAGTTCTTGCTGAGTGCTAACAATTGTTCTTAGAGTTGTATAGGTATCAACTTCTTTTTTCTACATAATAACATGATGAAATAGGTACTACGATCATCTTCATTGTACAGATGAAAAAGGTGAAACAAAGAGAGTTTAGGTGACTTGCCCATGCTAGTGAACCTAAGAAGCTGAATTTGTAAATGGCCACTGTCAAAGCACTGGTTAAGATCTTCATGTTTCAAATACCACATGAGTTGACACCTTTTGAAAGTCTTTCCTGATGAATAAAAAAGAGGTATTCTTTCAAAAATAAAACTCTTATAACATTCTCTGCACCAAAACACCTCCATTTATTGAGTATCTATTATTGTTGCAGACTGGGTCCTGAAAATGAATCTATTCAAAGATGTATGTATGTATGTATGTATGTATTTGTTTTTGCTGTTCTTATAGTTTGATTATTGGTTACCAGTTCTGTCTGTTGATGAATGCTCTCAGAGAGCAGGGGCCTTTCTCCTTCCCTCCTTATATATATGATGTTGGCCACGTATTGATAAGCACTGCTCTCCCCTCATAGTCTAACTCAAAACATCAAAAAAAGCAAATGGTAGGCTGTGTGGCTTTGAGTGAAATCTTAGAAGAAAAGTAATCCTGGTGAGAAGAAATGGATAGCCTGCCAGAAATGCAGGGATCATTGCTCTAAGTCTATAGACCTTCAACATCTGGCTGTTATGGGAATCCATGGGCACACCTGAAGTCCATGAATATATGAAATCCTGGAACATATGAAAATTTCTGAGTTGGTCAGCATCTACACTTGGGGGGATGGATTAAGAGAGGACATACACATTTCATTAGATTCTCAGAAATGTTGCTTTTATGGAAAAACTAAAATTTAAACCTTGGTATTACTACTTTCTATGTGCTCTATGTAAGCCATTTAACAATTGGGGTCTCAGTTTCCTCATGGAAATGGAATACTAGTACTTGTAGTCCTAGTATCTGCCTAATGCCCAAGGCTTTTGTAATGATCAGATAAGATGAAAAATATCTGTAGAGGAATGTTGTCCTCTCTAAAGCACCTTACCAAAGTGGGATAGGTAATCATTCCTATCTGCTGAGGCTTAGATTGTAGGGTATGAAGGGGAAAGACTCTAACAGTGACTAACTTCGTATTTTAGGTTCGGTTCATTCAGAAGTTGGCCTGAGAAAAGAATTTGAATATAAATAGTTTATTTGGGATGTGATGTCTGGATGTATTGGTAGATGATTGTTTGAGTGAGACAGGGAAGGAAGGAAGGTAACCTACACAGTGCGCAATAATGAGCAGGTTGCTTCTGTGAGCAGCTAGGACTCAGTTCCAGTGTGTAGAACATGCCCTTGGATTGCCTTCTCTGAGGGCAAAGCATGCTCCTGCAGCAGGAGAAACCTCTCAGGTAGAGTTGCAGGTGGTTGTATGAGGAGGCCACTTGCATATACTAGTTCTAAGTGCCACGAGCAAATATAGGTAGGGCATTGGCAGCAAATTGTGAGCTAGACACAGTCATGTACATTATCCATAACAAATTCTAAGACAGTGGTTCCCTCAGATAGTTTTCTGCTAAAATCACCTGGGAGACTGAAAAAAAAATCAGATATTCAGGACTCATATTTGAGAAACTTTAATTCAGTATGTCTAGGGCAAGGTCTGATAATTGACATTTTTCAAAGGCTCTCCAGATAATTCTAATGGTCAGTCAGTTTGGGAAACATGGCACTTAAAAACCCATTTGATGTAGGTATAATTTGCTCCATTTTGAAGGTGAGGGAACTGAGACCTGATTATTAAGTATTTTATACCATATTCTCCCTAGACTGTGGTGGAAGCAGAATTCCAACCCAATGTCTACATCTTTACCTCAGTGTCCCACTGCCTCAAGGACCTGTTTCTCTTTCAGATACCACATCTCTTGAACCTATAGAGAAAGGGTAAGAGTCATATCTGATGAAATACAGAATCCTAAGCCTGTTCCCTTCAAAGCCATCTGTATTGCCTACCAAAAGAATGAAGCCTCGTAATTGTTTTTCAAATATGTTCTGTTGTCATTATTTCTCTGCCATGGCCAGGTTCTTGATATCCCATGCCCGCGTTATTAAAATGTCCTTCCAGTTCATCTGCCGGCCTCAGTCACCCGTTCTCTAGTCCTGTGACCCACTGCCAACACAGCCTTTATCACCTTCTTCCTAGACACCTGCAGGGGGTCCTCATTCCATATTTATAAAATGGAGTCAAACACTGTTGATTGGATATAAAGCCCTCCACAATCCAGTTCTCATCCTAGGTCTCCAGCCTCATCTTGTATCTCATGTATGGAATATCAGGCAGAATCCAGGCAGGAAAACAGAAACATGTCTAGGTATCTTGACAGAGAAAATTCAGAATGGGAATTAATTGGGTTAGAGTCCTCACAGAAACAAAAAGCGTACTCTGAGGCATTGCAGAGGTTGTAACTACAGGAAGCAGCTACCAGTCCTACAGTTGTGGCATAAAAGGGAAGACACTGGGATTATCAGAACCTAGAGGCTCAGAGAAAGAGCTCTGTGGAGATTAGGCTCAGATCTCTAGGGAGGTAGAGATACCCCATGGGCTGTCAGTACCTCAGGAGCTCAGAAGAGGGGTCCATTGGAAGAGGTCCTCACATCTCTGAAGGGGAGCAGTTATTCAGCTTCCACTGTAACTCATGAGTTCAGAGAATGGCCCTCATGCTTCTGGGCTTAACTCTCTGATGAAGAGGAGCTGCCCTAGTGGGACTCATATTTCCATGGGGCAAAACAAGTCTGGGAGTCAAAGGACCTGAGAGGTTGGAACCAATTACTGCTGTCAGGGTGATGAGCCATTAATGGGGCAGTGTTGACAGGAAGAACAAGCCAACAGGAAGGGCCAAGTCTCATACTTCCCCCTGCCTTACAGCCTCACCCTAGTGGTCCCTGTCTGTGGGACCTAACAGGGAGCCTGCTGACAGAGGAGACAAGTAATCTGTAGATCCCCAGCCCCGGCACCACATGGCCAAGTAAGATAGTGCTTCTGAGCTGAGAGACAACAGATTCATAACTGGAATGACTCCTGAAGTGGCAGGACCACCAAATGTGCTTGGCCCTTACACATCTCTGTTTTTGGCTAATACTATCCTGTCTCGGAATGTTCTTCCTAACCACAGATTGTTGGCCCACATGAACACTCAGATGGCTTCTCTTTGTGAAGCCTTCTGGTTTCCCCCTATTTCCAAACCCCTAAGCCAGAAAAAATCCTTTCCTTATCTGTTTTCATTCATACTCCTATACAGCACTTATCACATTGTATTATAATTGCTTGCTTCAAATCTGTATCTTTGAATTGAAGGTCAATTCTTCAAGAGAAGGTTGCTGCTTTATTACTCTTTAGGTCTCCAAGGGTTCAATAAGTGTGTGTCAAATGAAAAAGCCAGAGGTATGAATGAAGAAATGAATGAAGTGGGCAGGTGCAGATTCCCTGCCTTCAGAACACAAGGTTCCAAATAGTGTCACTTTTAGGAGAGCTTGGTGGGCCTTGCCCTTTTCCCCTATCAAAGCATGGAAACACAAAAATAAACATCACATTTAGGATTGTTTTAGAATTTCAAAATTTCATTGGATTTCCAACTGCTGTGTCCCTTTGGTCCAAAGCAAATTGAGAATTTGATAAATGTTTGGTTCCATTTAGCACAAATCTCTTCTCTGTTTCCTTTCCCTATACCTCTTTTCTCTTACTTCTGTAGGACCTCAATTGTTTCCCCTTAGCAATTAATTCCTGCTGAGGTGTTAAGTAATATTGGCTTGAGGTAATATTGGCTTGAGGTAATATTGGCTTGAGGGTGTCTTTATTTTAATGCGAATTCTCAGAGACTGGAAGTCCTTTTAAAACCTAAGGTCTATATTGCTAATTGTAGATTTTGAGATATTTACAACAGGCTGTGAATGAAGGTATTTTTGGAAGCCTTCATATTCATACTTGTGTTCCTGAAAACTCATTTAAATTCAGGTCCAACATGTGCTTATCCAGCATTAGTATATTCTAAGCATTCTATTAAGCCATTTTGTGTTCATTGTATTATTCAACTGAATCTTCATAGCAACTCTGAGGTAAACATTATTTTCCCATATTACACCTAAGGAAACTGGGGATCAGAGAGGTCAAATGAGTTGCTTGTGATCACACAGCAAGTAAATGACAGGACTAGAATTTGAATGCAGGTCCATTTGACTCCATGTTCACGGCTCCTTTTCCATTAATTGTGTTTATGGGTGGGCTTAGCTCAAAAATGAACACAGATATTGAAAGAAAATCCAGATTCCTGTGGAGAAGTCCCTTCCTTCTCCAGAAGGCAGGGATATTGGGATATTTCTCCAAAACATCAGCTCCAGGTGATATATGAATCTCCTGCTCCCAAGGAGAAATTGCCTGGAGGGGTGTGGTCCAGTAGTAGGATCCCTGGCTGGGAAAACAGAGGCTTTTCTGTTGGGTCATTTGACATCCCTTCCCTTGGGTTTCTCAGATACGAAATTAGAGGTTTGTGTGATATGATCTCTAAGTTTCCCTTCAGCTCCAAGACAGAATGAATACTCTATGTTTTGAAATGTGGGGCTCTTTTCCTTCAAAGTCATGGCCTCTTCTGAGTCTTTAAGGACTTCTGGAAGATGATGAAGGTTTAAAAATCAGCCTTTTGGTGGTAGAAGCCTCAACTGCCAGTTTTTGACCTGTGAAGGAGCAGAATCAGCAGATCTGATGGTGGTAGAAGCCTCAACTGCCAGTTTTTGACCTGTGAGGGAGCAGAATCAGCCGGTCTTAGCCCCTGGCATGGACAAATGTCTCCAACATAAACTTTAGTGATCTAGGCTAACAACTCATGACAAACCCATATGGATTAACCCTGTCGTAACTTGCTCAGTGTTTGGAATGGGTCTTGAGCTGCCTTGGCTAAATGCTAAATAATTCATGACACTATTTTCCTGTTATTGTTGCCTTGAGAGGCTCTTGACTCTGCCCTTTGCTGCTGCTCCCCAGAGCTCCTGTGAATTATGGCTTGGGGAGGAAGACATGTGAGGATTCCAGTCCCCAGGGAACAGAGACAAACATAGTCATGGTTTCTATGGCACCCCCGAGACCCCAAACTGCTGAGTCTCCCACATCTCTTATCGTAACATTTAGAGCTGCCTTGTAGTTCACCCGAGGACATGTTCCAGAGAAATCATAGAATATTTATTAGCGTTATTACATTTTCTCTAGCACCTTTCATCCCAGAGGATCCCAAAATGCTTTGCTAACAAAATATCCAGGGAGATTTTACCCATTTCTAAAATCAAGCTGCCGTTCCTCACTTTTCCCTCATCACACCCCTTCTATTTGCCTTCCTTCAATCTATTTCCACCTGAATTTTTATGGCTCTCTTCATTACTTAACAAATAACACTCAAATGCCTTAACCTGGTTATATTAATTTCCTTTGATGGCTATAACAAATTACCACAAACGTGGTTGCTTATAACAATACATATTCATTCTCTTACAGCTCTGGAGATCAGAAATCTGAAATGTATTTCACTGGGCTGAAACCAAGGTGTTGTCTGGGCCATGCTCCTTTTGCAGGCTTCAGAGAAGAATCTGTTTCCTCACATTTTCCCACTCCTTGGCTTGTATTCCTTATGTTCTTTGGCTCATGTTCCCTTCCACCATCTTCAAGGTCAGCAGGATAATATCTTAAATTCTTTTTCTATTCTATTGTCACATTGCTTTCTCTGCCACTCTGAAACTTCCCCCGCCTTCTGCTTAAAAGGACACCTGTCTTTATAGACATTTACTTTACATTTAGGGTTTATTGGCATAATCCAGTATAATCTCATCACATCTGCAAAGCCACATATGCCACATAAAGTAACATTAAGATTCCAGGGATTAGAGTTTGGGTCTTTTGGTGACCATTATTCAGCCTATCACACCTAGCAATGATGGCTCTTTTCACCTGACTAAAATCAACATCTAATTCTGTGCCCCACCCTCCCCACCACAGACCATATGTCTTAGCCAATCTGGGCTGCACAGTTGTGTTCAAAAAGTTTTGCATATATCTGCATTGTGTCTTTGCTCATGATTTTATCTTTGTATATATACTTGTATACATGTATGTATGTATGTATGTATGTGTATATATATACATTTACGTTTCTGCAGTTTTGAGAGAGAGATACCAGAAATGCTTCTTTGTCTCCATGTGCCCTTCCCTCTCCATTTACCCCAGGTGGAACAAATTCCTCTGAAGTGTGTGCCATTCCTACAGTCTGGCTCAGTTCTGGTTGTGTAAGGTGTTTACTAGCTTGCCTGCTAAGCTGCATGCTTCTTACATGCAAGGACTCTCCCCCACATAAGAACCACTACCTGCCTTTCACATGGGGAACTTTAATAAATGTCACATAAATTATTTCCACAGGAGTGATAGAACAGGGGAATGTTTTCAGATTGATTCCACAGGCTATGGTTTTGTCATTCAACAAATATTTATGGTTCATTTAAAAATATTTATTGTTTTCTTCTGATGCCAGTCCAATTCAGTGATGAACAGGTATGCCTTTGCCATTAAGGAACTTAAGACCTAGAGGGGACTTTGGATACCAAAAAAGTAAGTATGACTCCTGCTAAATAAGAAATCAGGGTGCTATAAGAACACTTAACAGGGGCTTATCTGGCCTCATAGTGAGAGCTGATGGAAATTAATTCAGCAGTTAGAGATTCTACTAAAAGGCCAATTATAATATTATTATTCATAACAAAAACCACCTTCCATTTGCATAGTGCTTTTCATGAGGTGTGACCATAATGTAATAGAGTGAATTTTTTTAAAACAAACATAACAAATTATATTACAGGGAATCTCAGTGTTGGAGAGGACCTTAAAGGCCATATTGTTCAACTCTCTTTCTGATGCAGCTCTTCCAACTATAGTATGCCTGATACATGTGTTGTTTTTCAAAAAAGTTGCCTCTCATGTGTGCATTAGAGAATATAGAGGAAAGTGGGTTCCATATACATCTATATGTCTATCTACATGCATAAAATTTGTGTATATATTAATACAAAAAATTTGTGTATGCATGTATATTGTATATATAGATACATGTGTGTATGTGCATATGTGTATATGCATATGATATATATGACATGTATATATGTATGTATATACATAGCAGTTGTGTTATAATTCTGCAATTTTGGGAAAGGAGTTCCAAAAATATTTTGGAAAACAGCATTATTGTTAAACTCATTTGGATATACCTATACTCTCTCAGAGTGACTAATTTGACCAGGAACAGATAAACGTGTGTCAAAGTCTGGAAGCATTTAAAAATTATTTTCTTTACAATTATTTCAAAATAATTTCACAGGGATAACATCTACACATCAGATTTTCTCCTTTTCTCAAATGGAGGTACAAGCTCAGAATGAGACTGGTTTAGTGGAAAGACTGAATCTTGGAGTCACTCAGACAGACATGAGATAAGATCATGGCTCTTCTTCCTAGAACTTGTATGGATCTAATTAAGTTATTGAATATCCCTGTGTCACAGTTTAATTTGTAGAATGAAGCTAATAACACTTTCTTTATAGGACAGTTGCACAAAGTATGATTAGCATGTAGCAGAAATGAGTTATTTTCTATCCTTTTATGAAGAAGCTGGGACTGGTCTGATATCCAATTTTATGGTAAATAGAAAATGAGAATGTAAGATGATTTTTCTAAGGATCCATAATTTTCTAAATACAAAGACCATGTTAATTGTTTCTGACATATTGTTCTTTTTTTCCTGTTCAAAAAGATGTACATTGTTTTTCAATTTTTTAGAAGTCAGTACAAATGTATGCCTATATGCACACACACACTTTTATTAGCTCTCAGCACTTTGACTTTTCAGTCAAAAGACTCAAAGACCTAAGACAGTTTGTTCCCAACCTTCTGTTTTGAAATAAGAATCTGTATTTTCATACAAGGGCATATCTTATGGTTTTAGGATGCTTTAATGATACATGAAAGCTCATCTGAGGTTTAATGTCATCTTTTTGAGGTCTATCCCTGCAGTAGTTTTACCATAGGGTCATACTCCATTCCTCCACCTGCATGTGGTACATTAAACCCACATCACCCTTTCCTCTCATTAAGTGAACCAGCTCCAACATTAGAGAAGAAAGGTTGTTATATCACAAGTTAGGGAATCAGAGTCCCTGAAACTGTTCCAGGATAAGAGATTTATCTCGGCAGTTAGATATCATACAATTGGGAGGGAACTGGAAAAGTGAAGACTCAAAAGGGAGTTAGTTGGAAGAACAGAAAAAATGAGCCTGTGACCAAAAAGACAATCAGAGAGTACATCCAGGCTCTGATGTGGAAATTTAAAAGGGAACTTTGGGGAAGGGCTATGGAGAATGTTGCCTCTCTGCAGCTATTATCTGTGTGGGTCCTCAGATAGGTGTCTGGTGGTGAGCCTGAGTCTGATGTTGCTCAGCAGGGTCCATAGTTGAGAAAAATGGCTGGATGAGGAACAGATGAGAATGAAAACAAGATAAGATGCATCGGGCAATTCTGCATGTGTCTATCATCACATCTGGTTATTAGTTACTATTTTATTTTTGCCCCTCAAATCTTGTGAAAATTCTTGTTTTAGCCAATGCTAACTTGGAAATATATAGAAAATGGATTCTTGGATAGTTTTTTTTTCCAGTTTATCCAAGATGACATAGAATAATCCATCAGTGTTATTTATTAAAGGAGAGAGAGAGAGAAAGGAAGAATTTGTTACGTGTGTCATCTATATTCACTTGAAAGTCCACTTACCTTCTTGTGATGGAGTCCACCAACAGGAAATTGCAATTATTTATTATTTTCCTTATTATGATGAAATTTACATACAGTTACAGGCTCAGACCTCAAGTGTGGAATTCAATATTTTTGAAAAATATATACATCTGTATAATCGACACCCCAGTAAAATCTTGTAAGCCTGGAAACCAGGTAATGCAAGTTGTCCAAATTTGTTCTTTTTAAGATTATTTAGACTATTCTAGACCCTTTGCATTTTTATACACATATTAGAATCAATTTTCTAATGTCTGTAAAATGTCTGGTTGGAATTTTTACTTGGATTCCATTGACTGTATAGTAAATTTGGGGATAATTGACACTTAAACATTATTGAATCTTCTAATCTGTGAACATCATATATCTCTTCATTTATTTTTATTTTCTTTAATATCAGCAATCTTTTATAGTTTTCAATGTAGATATTTGGCACATCCTTTGTAATTTTATTTCTAAATATTGTATGTCTCATAGTGTTACTGCAAATAACATTTTAAAATTTCATTATCCAAAATTTGCATACTGATATTTGTATAGTGACTTTGTATTCTGTGACCTTATTTTATTCACTTCTAAATTCTAATAGATAGATTCCTTAAGATTCTCTGCATAAACCATTACAATTTCTATGAGTAAACAGAATTCATTCCTTTTGAATCTTAATGCTTTTAATGTACTTTTCATGCTTTATCTTACTGGTTAGAACCTCTAATAGAATGTTAAGTATGAGAAATTAAAAAAAAACATTCTCACTCTTTTCTTGATGTAAAGGGGAAAGAGTTCAATATTTCATAATTAAGAATGATGTTAATCGGAAATTTTTGTAGATGACTTTTATTAGATTAAGTTCCCTTCTATTCCTATTTTGCTCTGTTTTAATCATGAATGGATGTTGAGTTTTGCCAAATGATTTTTAAGTTAAAATGGTCATCTATTCATATAATATATAGTTTTTCACCCATGTTTTGTTAACATGGTAAATTATATTGATTGACTTTTTGAATGTTAAAAAAAGCTTGCTTTCTTGGTATAATACGACATGGTCATAATTTAAAACTTTTGTATATTGACGGGTGTGATGTGCTAGTATTTTGTGAAGGATTTTTGTGTCTATGTTCATGGGGAATATTTGATCACAAACTTCAATTGAAATGTTTTTGTCAAGTTTAGAAATCAGAGTTTTGCTGGCTTCATAAACCAAATGTGAAATGCTCCTTTTTTCATTTTCTGAAGGAGTTTCTGAATGACTGTATTACTTCTTAAGTATGCCATATAATTAGTAGTAAAACCATCTGGACTGTAAATTTACTTTGTGTTACGAATTTTACATTTAAAAAAAGCTAGATGGGGCTATTTTTATTTTCTATATTTTTTATGTCAGCTTTATAAAACTGTGTTTTCAAGAATTTGTTCATTTCATCCAAGTTGCTGAATTTATTGGTGCAAAGTTGTTATAATATTTATTATCCTGTTTATGTCTGTAGGATCTGTAGTAATATCCCCTTGTATTTCTGATAGTAGTAATAAGTATTCTCTATTTTTCTTGATTGATCTTGTTCAGAGTTTTCCAATTTTATTAATCTTTCAAAGACCACTTTTTGTTCTATGTTTCTTGTACTTATTTTGGGTTACAATTTCTATCTTTTTTTTTCTTTTGGTTTTTATAATGAAAACTTAGGTCAGTTAGTTTTAAATATTTATTTTACTTATCACATAAATATTTAAAGTAATAAATTTCCCTCCTAACACCATTATAGAGGCTTCACATGAATTTTTATATGTTGCATTTTTATTACCAGTCAGCTCAAAATATTTTCTAATTTCTCTTACGAGTTCTATATTTTGATCCACAGGTTATTTAGACCTATGGGGTTTAATTTCCAAATATTTGAGGATTTTTACCTATCTTATTTTTATTATTTTCTTATTTAATGCTTTGCTGTCAAAAAACGTGTAAAATTTCAATCTTCTGAAATTTATTGAAACTTATTTTATGATCTAATATATAGTCCATATCAACAATATGTATACATACGTTACATCATGTATACCTGAAATATGTGTATTCTATAGTTTCAGGGTTATATTGTTCTAAAAACTTCAATTAGATCAAGGTAGCCTATAGTGTTTCACAACTAGTGAAATAGTGTTTTTCCTTATTGATGGTTTCCCTAGGATTTCTAACAATTTCTGATTTAAAAAATTAAAAACCTCTGTTTTTCTATTTTATCTTTATTTTTGTTATTTCCTGCTTCATGTATTTTGATGCTCTATTATTATAAACACTTACAGGATTTTTATATCTTCAATAAGAATTGATCTCTTTGTCATTGTGATATTTCTCACTTTGTCTCTGGAAATACTTCTTATCAAGATGTGTGTTTCGCCTGTTATCATATAGCTACACAAGATTTCTGATGATTATTGTTTGTGTGATTATCTGTTACGTTATTTTTCTTTCAATTTATCAGGGTCTTTATATTTACAATGCATCTCTTGTAGGCAATGGATAATTGAGTCTTGTTTTCTTTTCCCAGTCTGCAATTTCTTCTCTTACTTGGAGTTTTTAGTACATTTGCTTTTAATATAATTATTGATGATTTTGGATTTAATCTACCATCCTCCTGTTTATTTTTCATTTGTTCAATCTTTCTTTTTTTTAACCTTTATTTATTCATTTTGTGTGTGTGTGTGAGAGAGAGAGAGAGGAGGAGAGAGAGAGAGAGAGAGAGAGAGAGAGAGAGAGAGAGAAAGTGTGAGCAGGGTAGGGAGAGAGAGGGGGTGGGGAAGAGAGATTCCTAAACAGGCTTTGCACTGTCAGCACAGAGCCTGCCATGGGGCTCCATCCCACAAACTGTGAGATCATGATCTGAGCTGAAATCAAGTGCTGGACACTTAATTACCTGAGCAACCCAGGCACCCCTAATCTTTCTTTGTTGTATCTCAGTCTCTCCTTTTATGGCTTCTTTTGAATTTATCAACTTTAGTGTTCAATTATATTTATTCCATTGGGTTTTTAGCCATACCTTTTGGAGTTTTTCATAGTTGTTCTAGGAATTGCTATATGATCATTATCTTCTCAAAGTCTGCTTAGAGTTAATATTGCATCTCATCTTATAAAATGTAAACATTCTATAAGAGTATAATTTCATTTACCCTTAGTTTGTATGCTATTGTTTTCATGTATTTTACTCTTAAATATTTTAAAACCTTAAAATACATTGTCTTATTTTTGCTTTAGGAAGTCAGCTGTTTTTTAAGGGCATTAAAAAAAGAAAATCTAATATTTATATTTATCTAGATATTTATCTCTTCTCGTACTCTTCATTCCTTCTTGCATATTAGAATTCCATTCTGCAACCTGAAGAATTCTTTTTAGAATATCTTGTAGTGCTTACAGTGAAGGTCTTCTGAACATGAATTCTTTCTATTTCTTCTTACTTAAAACTATATTTACTTTGTTTTAATTCTTATTAAAATTTTTTTTTTAACATTTATTTATTTTTGAGGCAGAGAGAGATAGAGCATGAACGGGGGAGGGTCAGAGAGAGAGGGAGACACAGAATCCGAAACAGGCTCCAGGCTCTGAGCGGTCAGCACAGAGCCCAATGCGGGGCTTGAACTCACGGACCATGAGATCATGACCTGACCTGAAGTTGGACGCTTAACCGACTGAGCCACCCAGGAGCCCCTTAATTTTTATTTTAAAGATTATTCTTGCTATACATAAAATTTTATGTAATTGTCGGGTTTTGTTTTGTTTTCTGTTTTCATTTTATTCAGCACTTTATAGAATTTGTTCTGTTTTCTGGCTTTCAGTGTTTCTGGTGGGAAATAAGCTATCATTGGTATCATTGTTCTACTGTGTCTGATACACTGTTCCATTCGAATTTTAAAAGATTCTTTTTTCTTTCTTTTTAAATTTGTCAGAGAGAGAAAGAGTGGGAGAGAGAAAGAGAAGCAGAGGGAGAGAAAGAGAGAATCTTATGCAGGCTCCACACTTAGCATGGAGCCTGACCCAGGGCTCAAGCCCATGACCCTGGGATCATGACCTGAGTGGAAATCAAGAGTCTGTCACTCAACCCACTGAGCCACCCAGGTGCCCCTAAAAGATTATTTCAGAGTGCCTGGGTGGCTCAGTTGGTTGAGCGTCCAACTCTTGATTTTGGCTAAGGTCATGATCCCAGGGTCACGGAATCAAGCCTTGTGGCAGGCTCTGCACTGACCATAAAGCCTGCTTGAGAATCACTCTCCCTTTCTGCCCCTCTACCTCACTCTCCCTCTCTAAAACAAACAAACAAACAAACAAACAAACAAAAATAAAATATTCTTTATTTGTATTGGGTTTCAGCAATGTAAATATAATGTGCCTAGTTTTTTTTCTGACCTTGGATTTGAAGGTCAGAAGTTTTGGTTTATTTGGAAACTTTTTGGTTATTTCTTTAAATGTTTTATTCCCCATTTTGTCTTCTTCTGAAAATGAAACATATGTATGTTATAACACTTGTGATTGTTTCACAGAACAAGGAATCTCTGATATGTTTATTAAAAAAACCCTCTTTTTCTCTCTTCAGTTTGGATAATAAGGATCTTTCTAAGCTCCATGACCCTTTTTTTTTTCCGAAATCTCTAATTTGTTTTAAGCCTATTCAGTACATTTCATTTCAGATATTGCAATTTCAGTGTTAGGATGTCTATTGAGTCCTTTTTTAAATCTCTTCTTGAATTTCTATCTGTTTACTTGGTTATATTTATATTATCTTTGAACATATTTATAATAGCTGTTTAAAGTTCTTGTCTACTAATTCCAACATCTGTGTCATCTTAAAGTCTGCTTCATTGACTTTTTTCTTGATTATAGGTCATATTTTCTTGCTTCTTTACATATCTAATTATTTCTTATTGTATACTGGACCTAGTGGTGACACATCATAAGTCTGGAGTATGTTGTCCTTTCTAAAAGAAAGATTGATTTCATTCTGGTAAGCAGTAAAATTATTGGTGGATCCATCTAAATCTGTTGGAATTGTTGTTATTATTTTTTTAATGTTTATTCATTTTTAAGAAAGAGATAGAGACAGAGTGCAAGCGCAGGAGGGGCAAAGAGAGAGGGAGACACAGAATCTGAAGCAGGCTCCAGGCTCTGAGCTGTAAGCACAGAACCTGACATGGGGCTTGAACTCATGAACCATGAGATCATGACTTGAGCTGAAGTCAGACACTTAACTGACTGAGCCAGCCAGGCACCCCTGTTTTTATTCTTTATTAGGGTAGATCCAGTGCAGTTTTGTCTTTAGCACTAAGATGTGGTTCTCACTTTAGGATATAGTTCTTATTTCTAAAGGATGGACTTTCTGAGGTATCAACTGGATGTCTAAGGTTCTCAGTTAGATATCTACTCTGTCAAAAAATATATATCTACTCTATATCCTACAATTGTGTGGACATCTAGTATATCCATTCACCTCTAAGTCCTGGAGCATCCGTTCTATGTTAAGCTCTGTGGACTCTTACCACTTTTGAGGTCACCTTTCATGTAGCTCCCTTCTCTCTTTTATCCTATCCTGAAAATTTATGGAGCTTCAACAGTCCTGAACACCGATTTCTATTTTCAGATCTCAGAGAGACTGATGTGTTCTGCTTGAGTTCTACTTCCCTCTGCCTTTGTTCAAGAGGAGTTCTTGGTCAGGAAGCATATGCAAATGTTAAGCTCACCTTGGATGTTATCCTTCTCTCTAGAATTATTGTTCTGTGCTTTTTGCTGTCCAATGCCTATGAAGAATTTCCTTGTACATTTTATTCAGTTTTACAGTTGTGTACTTTATATAGTCTTCTTTTTCTCCTGCCCTGCATTTCTCTCATTCTTTCCTTCCTTCTTTCTTTCTTCTTTAATCAAATGTATAATACCAGCCAGTCACAGAATTTACCTACCTTTTCCACTGCTTGAAATTCATCCACAATAATACCTCCTCTGAATGTTGATAATAAGCATTATCTTCCTGGACTTCTCTATGGAATGAGGATGAGGAATAGTGACTATTTTGAATGACAACTTATAGGTCAGCAGAGAGTATACAATGAAGTTGCATAATATGTTTCTTTGAAGTAATTTGTTTGAAGAGCTAAGGTCTTACTGTTGCCCAACTTATTGTACTCCAAGGGACAGATAAATGTAGACTAATGAAATAATGAATGTTGGGGAAGAACTTGACACCTAATGTATACCTATATACTTTATTGTTATTTTTTTAAGCTTTAAAATCACATTTACCTTTAAAGACAAAGGGGTTAGGATTGTTAGTTTGCTCTCTAGCAACTACAAGAAATCTGCTTAAATCACCAGAATTGAGGTATAACTCCATTCTCTTTTGGATGGCTGTCCATTAGGTGGCCAGTGGATTACAATAGGTAATTCTTTAAAAAAATTCTTTGCTAGAATTGAACCATTTATATTTCAGTTGCCTCCAAGTTCTAAAGTTTTTGTTCACTAGCCAATTATGGGTGCTGAATCATTTGCTCCACATAGATTAACAGAGGCAACAACTGTAACAATATTTGCTTACTGGAGAAGAAAATATTACATTCAGAGGTCTGGGGTATTACAAATCCAATTCTGAAACCAGAGCATACTTCCAGTTCAGCTACTTAAATCCCATGAGAACAAGGTATGTTGGGCACTTCATCTATTTCTCTATTTGTTATATCACATTTCATCTTGTGTTATATTTTAATTTAATATATTTTATTCTCTTATGTGCTTATTTCTTTATTGTCTATTTTTGCCACTATAACAGTAAGGCCCATGAGAATGGAATCCTTGTAGGTTTTATCCATTTCTCTCTCTTCAGAGTCTAGAATAGTAAATAGTGTGTTCTTGGTAAGCATTTTTTGCATGTATCTCTTATCTCTCTTGCTAAATTACAAATACTTGAAGATAGGTAGTCTTGCCCATCTCTAAATTTTTTTTGACTGTGAAAGGCCCTCAATTAAAAATAATTGAATGATTTGACAAATAAATGAAACCTCTGAACATTTTGGTTAGTGCCATTAAGTATTAAAATTGAAAGAGTGAATACTTAGCAGTGAGAGAAAGGAGAAGGATAGTTTGGAAGAGAAGAAGGCATGTCTGATTTTTGTGAAGATTCCTTCCTGGCTTTGGCCAGCAGCTACAAAAATCTCTCTTTTGTTATTTTCTGTAGAAATACCAATTCTACACAGAGTATCTTCAAATTATGGAAGTCAGGGACCAGAAGTTAGGATTCTGCAGTCTTTTCTTGGCTCTGTTATGCTGTCTTTGCAGAATGACCTTGGAGAATCATAGCCTCTTTGTGCTGCTCTGTCCCTATGGAGATGAGAGAGCAGAAGAGAAGAGCTTTCTTCCCCCTTCCCACATAAGTGTTTGTTTTTAGCCTCATGAATTTGCCAGAGTGCTTAGATACCAAGGTGACAGACATCACAAAAAATATGACAGGAAAATAACTTGTTAGGAAGACATATAGAAATGGAATGCATTTCTAAAGGGGTGTGGAACATGGGGTCTGGAATAATGTTAGTGAAAATTTTGGAGATCTTTTTATGAATTTTGTAAATAGTCAGTTTAGTCCTGATTCAGACAGGATCATGGCTAAAGTTAAGGGAATGGAGTACTTCTAATGAGCACTGATCTGAATTACCCCACAAGGGTCTTAGGCAGGGCATGAATGGCAGAAGCTGAAGCCAGAAAGAATTAGAATTGAGTGTACCTGTCTTCCCCTAACATATCTGGCTTGTTGTGATGACTACTACTCCAAAACTGAGAAGCTGCTTACAAAGTTACCAGATATCCTGAGGCCCCACAAGTCACAACTTGCTCCTGTAGTGGAAGCATTCTACGGTTCCATTTTTTTATAGTAGTAATACTGCTGTGGACAGCCAGAGATATGTAGCCTTTTATTTATTTATTTATTTATTTATTTATTTATTGGCTTTGTTACCTGTGTGTCAGGTGGGGGAGGGATAAGGAAGATGAGGAAAGGCCTAGAAAGGAGACTCAGGGAGAGTAAAAGCTGTCTTTATTTTGTTAGCATCTTCATTTGTAACCATATAATGAGAGTGAGAGAGAGAGAGAGAGAGAGACAGAAATACAGAAGAGAGAGAGAGAGAGAGAGAGAGAGAGATACTGAGAGCAATAGGATTTGCCATAACAAGTCATAAACTGCAATTAGTTCAAGAAGGGTGGATAGAGTCAAGAGTACCAAAAAACCCACCAAAAAAAAAAAAAAAAAGCAAAAAGCAAAAACAGAAAGAAAAGAAATGAGATAAATATTTAAGGAAGGAAAGAATAAGTTTCCAATGTGTATTGATAGGGATATAAAAGTATGTTTTAGAACATATTTGTGGGGGACATAGAATAATGAATTAAAAAATAGAAGAGGAGGTGAATAAATTGACAACCATTCATGTAAGGGTATATACTAAATAAAATTATAAAAGTGAGAGAGTTCATTTGAGATAGTGAACTAGAGCAATGTCTCTCTGTGTCAACCTGTCTCTCTCTGTCTCCATCTCTCTTTCTCTCTCTGTCTCTCTCACACACACACACACACACACACACACACACACTTCAGGAGAGAAGCAGCTTGAGATCATGATGCAAAGACAAATAGACATAAATAATTTTTGTGTCACAATTTCTAAGACAGGGTTTTCATAACTTAATTGATATGTTACATGTGAAAGTAACACTGTGTCCCCCTAGGGCAATGCCTTTTCATGCCCTCCCCTCCACCTCACAGACCACAGTTCTATGCCACATTCACTGTCCTGTCAGCTGCCTGGAAAACTGTGCCAGCAAGAAGCAGCAGAGGAATGGTATCTGGGAGATGGGATGGGAGGCAGCAGGTAAAGCCTGGGCTGCTAAGTTTCAGGAGATAAATGGGTTTATTTATTCCACAGGTATTTTTTTGAGTCCAAAATCCAATTCTATGTTGGGCATGAGGTCCTGGACAATGGGACAAATATGTTACCACAGTGAAGTTGAAGTTGTGTTTGTGTCATAGTTGAGAGTGAAATATAGGGAGCTGGGCAGGGAAGGAATCTCACTGTCTCTAGATCTAGCCTCACAAGTTCTACAGGGTATCATAGAGGAAGCAACTCCATGATGGCAGTTACAGAGCAGGAGGTTGGAAGAAAAAGCTGAGGCGTGTTTTCTGGGAAAAAGAATAGCAGGCATATTCCCATGTAGAAAAAAGATTAAGATGTCTGAAATTCAGAAGATTAAAATTTCCAATGATCAAACACCTCTGCTTCTTTCACCTTTTGATGAACAACCCATGGATCCTTCTTGCTGGTGATTTTAGCCAACTCTCTGCCTTGTGAGAAGGGAGGATTTCAGTTCCTTCAGTGGGCTTGACAACTATGCCTTAGAGCAGAAAGAGACTGATGAAATATGGCTGTGTCTGTTTTCAGTTAGAACATTAGCAAACTCAACTACAAAAGGCCACCTCGCAGAACAAAAATCTTGCGATGTGAAAAGTACAATGGAAACCTCCTGGCTGCAAACAGAAGTGTCTTTGGCTGCCAAGACAGAGGGACCTTGCAGAAGATAGAGCATGAAAGTGATTCTGCACAAAACAAAAGTCAGAACATAATGGTATATATTTCAGGCACATGAAAGGATATGTGGCAGCAATACTAAAGAGACATGGTTTTCCTGCAGAATGGGGGCAGAGGGAGAGCAGAAACCCAATCAGCCAATACAATTGTGGCACAGAAACAGATTTGGTCCTGTAAAGGGAGAGGGAAAAAAGCTTATTTTTATGAATTAATCTCTAGTTGGTTTTCATAAGTTGTTCAGAAACAAGTGAGCATATGAATAATACATACTGTACACAGGCCCGAAAACACAGAGCTATCTCCAGTTGAGATTGTGAGAATGAAGGCATTTGGAGGAATATAATTGAGTAAAGGGACCAGAGAGAAAGCATCTGAAGGTGGGGGTGTGAGCAGCAGCAGGGAACAGATACCCTGGGGGGGTATATATTTATTATCTCCCCAATTAGGTTGCAAATTCTTGGATAGCTGGAATAATCTTTACATCTTTTACAAATTTGTATCTTCCCAGGTTGCATAACAATAATTTGCACATAGGAGATGCTAAAAAATATTAATAGATAAATTAATAGATCATTTTAATAGATAAATTAATAGATAAATTCAACATTGATGTGGTGATGAACATATCAGATTTCCAGGCTGTTCATCATTGTATCATTGGAATGAAAACAGAAAAGAAGAACGTTGTACTCTTGGGACCAACATTAACACAAGTGAGGCACTGTTCAGTTGCCTAGATGGAAAAATGAATACAGGGATAGTGTGCCTCCAACGATGTTTTATACGGTCATGCAATTCATTGACTAGCCAATGGTCCCTAAAGTGGCACACTTACTTGATCTAAAGACTGGAATAGTGAACTGAAGTTAGAGGCTGTGGTCAGTGCTTCCACAGAACAATAGTCCCACAAGATGCTCACTGGAAAAAGAATTCCATGGTCAATTAAGCTTAGGAAGTGCTTTCTATATTCCCCTCATTATCATTTAAAAGGCTCAGAGAAATCCTATAGTAAATTGCCCTGTTGAACCTTGTTTAATCCAATACTTTCCAAACTAAGTTGACCGTGGAAAGTTTTCTTTTTCTTTATTTCCTTAAAAAAAAAACCCAACCCATTAGCATCTTTCAGAACTAGTTTTCCATGAAGTGCACTTTGAGGAATCCTAGTTTGGGTGATTGTTAAGAAGCAGGGCATTTACCAACTGTCTTCCACATTACATGAAGGAGGGTGAGGCTGGGAAGCATAACTAACTCAAATCTTTTCCTAGGAGATTTGTAGTGTAGTAGAGGAGACAAACCATCAACCATATTTAACTAGGCCCATGTCTCTGACCCTAACCATAGACTGTACTCCTTGTAAAGCATACCACAGATGTGATCTCCTCATCTAGGAGGATCTTCCTACTTCAGACCCCAACCCCCAATATGCCTCCTTTGCCTGGCTCATGGCCTTCATCCCTAACCCAAGCAGGCTTGGTGCTCCACCATGGCCACTATGGGTGTGTGAGGGAAGCTATGAGTGCACCTCTCCTTTGCAGGGGTCTGCTTGTACAAGTTAATGCTACTCAGCAGCTGTTGATGTTATTCATGGGCTTCTCAGATTGACCCAAACCATAGCTGCTTGGAAGAGTGGCACCAAGAATCTTTTACTATTTAAATGACACCAGCAGCTGTTCCGGGTGCTCTGGCTGCTGAAGCTCTCTGTCAACAGGTCATATTCACCTTGTCGTGTAACTGTTTTCATAGTAACACAGACCCACACGTGTGTCTCTACCAACAACCTGGGCTATGTTGGACAGATCTACTCTCATTTTCCTAACATGAAGAGGTTCTCTCTAGCCACAGTAACAGAGACTTGAGCCCATGCAGTACTTGGAGGATCCCTCTGATGATGAATTTTCAGCCAGAAATATTGTATGATTCTCGTATTGCACTTTCCTCCCACTACCTGACAGTGTGGTCTTAATGGCTACTCAGTTCTTCCTCCCGTATGAAATAAGACTGACATCTCCGTGGAGATGGCAGCTCTTGCTTCTCCTCTTGGAGGTCCATGGTGACAGAGAGGGAGTCTTCTTCTTCTGGTAAAGTTAGTTATTTGAATTTTTGACCCAGTTTTCATTATCTATCATTGTTGCACCTATGTACACCTACTGTACACATCCATCTTACTATGGTCCCATTATAAGACTTATAGAAGAGTTTCAAGATTAGACAGTACTGGACTCACCAGTTCTGCCACTAACTCTGAGAAATTAATCTTCTTGAGCCTCCAATTCTTATGGAAATTGAGGATGTTATCATCTACCACACAGATTATAACTCAATGAACCACTGCTGCACAGAGATCCTAGTACATGACAGGTACTCAATGCCTACTTTGCTCAGTCTCTCAATTTTTCTCCATATCAGTGCTATCCAATAGCTTTTTCTGCAATGATGGAAAACAGTGTGGTGGTTCCTCAAAAAATTAAAAATAGATCTACCCTATGACCCAGAAAGATCACTGGTAGGAATTTACCCAAGGAATGCAGGAGTACTGATGCATAGGGGCATTTGTACCCCAATGTTTATAGCAGCACTTTCAACAATAGCCAAATTATGGAAAGAGCCCTAAATGTCCACCAACTGATGAATGGATAAAGAAGATGTGGTTTATATGTACAATGGAATACTACTTGGCAATGAGAAAGAATGAAATCTAACCATTTGTAGCAATGTGGATGAAACTGGAGAGTGTTATGCTAAGTGAAATAAGTCAGCCAGAGAAAGACAGATATCATATGTTTTCACTCATATGTGGATCCTGATAAACTCAACAGAAGGCCAGATGGGAGGGGAAGGGGGAAAAAGGAAAAAGGAAAAAGTTACAGAGAGGGAAGGAGGCAAACCATAAGAGACTCTTAAATACTGAGAACAAACTGAGGGTTGATGGGGGGTGGGGGAGAGGGGAAAGGGGGTGATGGGCATTGATGAGGGCACCTGTTGGGATGAGCACTGGGTATTGTATGGAAACCAGTTTGACAATAAATTACATAAAAAAAGAAATGTTTTAATTTTTGTGCTGTCTGACATGGAAGCTACTAGCTGCATGTGGCTAAGTAGCACTTGAAATGTGGCCAGTGCAACTGAGAAACTGAAATTTTAACTTTTGTAGGTTAATTTAAATAGCCATACAGGACTAGTGGCTACCATATTGGATGACACAGCTTTATGTAATTTAGCTAGAAGTTTTTAATATCCAGGGTGTCTAGAAGATGAATTAGAACTTAATCTGGACGATCAGTGCCCAAATCTTGGGATATCTACCCTCACTAGAAGTCCTTGTGGGATTCAATGCCATCATGAATGTAGAGAGCTTCTAGAAATAGGGTTAAGACAGGGGAAACTGCTCTGCTACTCTGCCTCTGAGGCCTGGGGAGAACTTACATACCCATTTATGGAATGTAGTCCTCAGGGAAAGGAGACTGGGGCTTCATGGTATTTCAAATACTTTTGAGCCTGAAGAAGATGTAATGTATAATGGGAAGGTGTCAAAAATCTTGTCACAGAAATGTGGAGGCACATGAGACTCCATCCTACTGCATTCTATATAATTCTATCCACCTTTTCAATCACTGGCCCAGAGATAAAATAAATGGTATTTGCCAAAAAGGTTTTAGAACCTCTCCAATTAGCAGACCATATCACCTAGCCTCATGTGAAATCACTTCTTCCTTAGAAGTAGCTAAATTTATAAATGTTGAGGTCTTGGAAATGTTAAAACCATTAGAGATAGATACTTGGAGAATTTGGGGAAGGGGGGGTGGGAGTGGAATGTAAATTTGGTGAAAAATTAGAATAACATGCAATATTTATTTTTGTAGTACAATTTACATATCTAAAATCATTTTGCTAAGAAGAAACATAAAATGTATTATGTATAACTTGATTTGCTCATAAAATTATCATTTAGGTAAAATTAGAGACGTTGAGAACTGGAAAAACAAAATGGAAAAAATAGGAGAGAACAGATTTTTTTACTGATTTATTTTCTTTATATATTTATTTAACAAAAAGCATCCTCGGGGGAAAAATTTCCTTCAGGATGTTCTTTCCTCCTTCCTTCCTTCCTTCCTTCCTTCCCTCTTGAGTATTCACATCTTCACAAAAACTCTCCTTTTTCAATGAAAGCCCATTTTCTCCTTCTGGCACTTCAGTGGACAACAGTTAGCTCCCTTAAACTAACATCTTCCCAAGTTACATTTATTTGGAAACTTCTCATGTGTTTCTCTTTTATAGTTTTTTCATATCCTCTTTCCCCACCTGCATAAATTTCCTGCCACCTCCCCCCCCCCTCTGCTCTCAAGCCCAGGGCTCCAAAGGGAATTAGTGTTGCCTAGTTGTCTGTTTCCATTTGGTTTCTGTGTGGATTCAGGGATCTTGCCCATTTGGTCCGTGGGTAGGATCTTGCTGGTTGAGGGATGAAAGAGAATAAGAACTCTAATCTTACTGACTCATACCTCTTAACTGTTTATCATGTGCCAGGTACTCTCCTAAGCACGTTATATTCATATTCCATTTAATCCTCCCCCAAACTCTCAAAGTACAAAGCTATAATTATTCTGTTTTATGGATGAAGAAAGTGTGGCTTAAGGAAGGTTGAGTAGCTCGCCTGAGGTCATGCAGCTGGTGAGCTACTGAGCCAGCCTCTGAGCCTGGATTCAAACCCAGTTGGTATGGCTCCAATCTTTGGCCTATGACCTACAACCCAACAGTACCCTAAAACAATAAGAATACTATATACATGGGGCTTTGTGGTTTAAAAATTTCTACACACATTAGCTTATATGATTTTCAATGTAATAACTTTACTGGGGAGATATGGGAAAAACTAGTATCCCCATTTTAGAGATGTGCAAACAGGGTGGGAAAGATTAAATGTCCTCCCCAAAGTCACACAGTAAATGGTGCTAGTGGTATTCAAACAGCATGTTTTCTGACCTGAAGTCTATTTCTGTCTCTATACAACAGTTGGCCTGAAAAAAGGGAAATGTCTTTGGAACTAATATGCACTCAAAAGTTATTGGATCTAAAGTGCACACACACACACACACACACTCACAAACTTTCCAGACCTGATGCAATGAATCAGAGTTGAGTGGAGGGGAGGAAGTCTGGCATAGGGGATTTCTACCGCTGTCCTGATACCAACTTTATAACAAGGATTGAGAGACATCAGGAGAGAAGGCTTCTGGCCTTTCTTGCTGTTTTTGTTTATTTGTTTCTCCTTTTAAAATTCTTTTTTATGAGGCTGCCATAAAAACACTCATTAGGCAGTGTTGATTTTCATTAATGTTGATTCTCCAAGAGCTTAATCAATCTTCTGTGACCAATGACCTCATTCCCATGGGAGAAGAAAGCTGTTTAACAAATTAGCTTTACAGATTGTAGGTAAGGCATACAGATGTGAGGTAGCCTGTGTTGCCAAAATAGGACGTGGATTAGTGGTTTAATATGCACAAAAACAATAGCATTGAACTGTCTCCTTGCTGCTACCCAAATACATCATTAGAAAGCAGCTGTCCTCCTTCCCCTCTCTCACCTCCACCCCTCCTCACTCTCCTTCCTTGTGCTCACTTTTGCCCTTTCTGAAATCTATGCTTTGAAAGCACCTAGAGACAATAACACATCTGTGGTTAGTGGGAAGGGAACACAAACCACAGATGCACAAAGGAAAGCAAGGGGTGGGGGGAGATCAGCCTAGTTACCAGTGTTGAGCTTGGAGCCTAGCAACTTTCCTAGGAACTGATTATTCAAGGTGGGCAGGAAGATACTTCACTCCCAAATAGTATCACCCACCCAGGAGTCACTTAGCTGAACTTCCACTGTTACTGAGGCTACTTGCTCAGGGTTAACAAAATATTATGTTTTCTCCAGGTGGACTTTCCGAAGAGAGTATATTCTGGATAGGGAGACCCATCAGTTGCTGAAAGAAGCCCTGGAAGCCTAGATGATAAGGAGTCACAGGCATTGGGACAAAGGCAGACAACCTTTTCTTAAAGGACAGTGTTGCTCATGGCTGTGTCTGGTGGCATTGACTTACCCACTAAAGCCTTGAGCTTCTGCCATCAGTGCTGCTGGGCTGGTCCACACTTGGCTGTGTGCATCTGGACTGGAGTGCAGGCCCTTCCTCCAACAGACCCCAGAGGAGCTGGAGTCAGAGCAGCATGGGACACCAGCTGCACTTTTACTTCCAGAGGACTTCCCCAGCTGCCAGCTAGTTTTATCTTCTTAATGCTCTGTTGTGGACAAATAGGCACAGAGTTATTGTTCTGTGTTGAAGAAGGTGGGGGCCCAGAGGCATGGGTCCACAGTGGCAGGCTAGGGTCTTTGAAGACAGTGTCTTCAGTGGGAGAAAAGAAAGGAGAATGGTGCTCCCTTCTCTCAGGAAACTAGCTGGAGAGCTGGACTGAGAAAGCACACTGGTGCTTTGGCAAGTGTTTTTTTTTTCCCCTCTTTCTGGTTTCCCCCTTCTGTCTGCTCGCGGTCAGGTGCTGAGTGAGCTGCCCTGCTGGCTTAGCCCAGTGAGAAATCTCCATGGTCTGTTTCCAGATGTCTCACAGCAGGGTAATACACACCCTGGTGTTCACCTGAGGCTGGTCTTTGAGATGCCACAGCCTCCAGGTGCAGTGCTGTAGAAATGTGCTGGGGAGCCTGAAGTTGCTCACAGGCCCCTCCTTGCCAAGGCCGTGTCCCCAGATGGCCTGGTTTATAAAACAGGGAGTCTTCTCCTTCACTCCCGCCTGCCTCCTGCCCCAGCAGCCTGCAGTGCATCACATGTCCAAAATCAGGCCACTGTTGTCTGTTCTGTAGCCACACACCACAGAGATGGGGGACTGACTTGGCTGCAGAATCCTGCAGAAAAGGGCTGTAGTGGTTAGGGCAGGAGAGGTTTCAAACCCAGGTCCCTGCGATTAAATCTGGTTGCACAGAAAGAAGAAGTTGGTCAGGCCACAGACTTTCTTTTTGTATGTCTTCCTTTTCACTCTAAATTGATCAAATATATTTTGAGTATCTACTTCATGCAAAGCCCTGAGGAGGACCAGACAAAGATGAGTAAGTAAGAGTAAATTCCCTGACTTTATTCAGGGCTACAGTCCCTAACTTCAGTGACCTTTCTTGTTCCTGTGAGGAGGCCCCTTTTGCCTGAGGTTTTATGGACATATGACTATTTCTTCATTTTTGTAAGAGCTTCTTGAAGCAGTGAGCCTGCAGTTCTGTGCCCGCATGCTTTACTCCTACAATTAGCACACTAGCAATTTTGTTAGTATCTAGCACTGTGCCCACTGTTTATTTGGCCCTCGATAATTATTTGACGAAAGACAAATAAATGGACTTCTATGGGAGGGCCATAAATATATCTCTTTCTAGCTCCTGGGAGGAGGGTCCCTTTGGATCAGTTACTACAATATCTTGAGCACCTGCTGTGTATGAGACACTATGCTCAATGGTTTAGATACACCAGCTCTAACCTTCATAACATTGCTACATGGTGGATGTTTTTATATCCAGTTTATAGACGAGAAAAGGGAAATGCAGAGAAGTTAACTAATGGGGCTAGGGTTACATAACTAGGAAAGGTCAATCCAGAATTCAAAACCACATTTTTCAGTCTTCAGAGCACCCCTCCCCTCCACTGCACATACTGTTTATGACCAGGTGGAATGATATGACCATTAGGCCAGGTTTCTACCTATTGGTTATTCCATAAGAAAAGCCCAACAGTGAAGGTAAAGTTATAGCCCAACTGCCTGCTGGGACACTGACATCTGGATGTAGTTTGGAATCACTTCTGAGGAAGGATTGTGACTCCTGGACCCAACCAGGGCTCCTCTCCTCCTCTGTGGCCCCGGGGAGCCCTTAAGCCAAGGCCTTATATGACCTTCTAGAGGATTACAGATGCAAGATAGTGTAAAAAAGAGGAATGCAAACTCTTTCCTTGAACAGGGGCCCAGACTTGAATTGAACTCAGATTTAGACATTTCCCAGTGGTCTTAGAACTACTTCCCAAGAGCAATGACTTTCAACTGAGCTGTCCCTTGGGCTAGAAACAAAGCAGTGACCTCAAGGTGAAAGTCTCCATATCCCATTACCAATCCAATTACCTGGTGCTTGCAGGTTAGATAGGAACTGCCAGACCGGAACTCAACAATGGATCATTTAGTTCTGTATCTTGTCTCTGACAGTAGTTGGACCTGAGAGCCTCACTCAGGCACTTTTCATTGTCAGTCTGCAGACACAGCAGTGTGCTTTCCTTTAAATGAAGGAATAGAGCCGGTCATGGAAAAGGAAGGCAGCACAGAAGCCCACCGTATTACCATAGCTCCCTTCCAGTCCCAGCCTTCATTCCCATATTCATTAATTCACTGAACATTGAGCAGCTACTATATGCTAGGCAATGCTGGACACTGGACATACAATGATGAACAGTCTCTCCTCTCATGGGCTTTCATTGTAATGAGAGAGTTCAGGTAAGAAATACTTAAGCAGATGGACATATATTATAACCATCATTCTAAGTAGTATGGAAGAAAACATAGCATGATAAAGAGGATGGAGAGTGATGGGGAGTTGGTACTCTGGCTATTGGGTGGCCAGGGAAAGAGAAGTTCTCTTGGACAAGGTTACAGGTCAATAGAGGTTTGAAGGCACTGTAGGGGCATGAGAATGCTATCTGAGGGAAGGTACATGGGAGATGTCTGTCTTTTGTCTTCTGTGTTGGGGGTTAGGAGACATCTTGCTGCTAGAAGCAGAAAAGTAAGCAAGTGAAAAATAAAATTTATTTGAGTTTTAAGGAATAGAAGAATAGCAAGGTGCTGATGCAGTAGGGATGGAAGAGGTAAAGAGGGAGGTAGAGATTATTTCAGGAAGGTTGAAGGGGTCCAGATCATGAAGACTTCATGGGCCATGATATAGATTCTGGGTTTTATTCTGACTGACATAGAAGCCATTTGGAGGGGTTTGAATAGTATAGATTACATGGAAACAAAGTATTCATTAAACATGTCTTCAGATAAATATTTGTTGAAACAAGACATGAAACACTTGTTGGATGATTGAAAGAACAAATTTCACTGAACCACACAAGTAACTACACAGAGAGGAAGAGTTCCTAGAATAACACACTGTCCATATTTGCTCAGAAGAGAGGAATATCTTCCCACTGCAAAAGTGATTAGCTACTTTGATTTTTATCTTCCGAATGGAGGATGGATCTTGGTGTTAGGAACAGAAAAATAGAAGTGTACAGGGCAAGGATTAGAAAGTGTGGCATCCAGTATCCCTTTGGAAATGCAGTAATTCTCTTGCTTTGACAGGTAATGACTGCCTGTTCCCTCCCATGAATGAGGTTGTTCTCCTCTTGATGAAGATTAGGTGCCCCTTACTAGGCTTGGTTTGAGGGACTCTTCACCTGTCTTTGCCCAGATATCTACCTGCTCCTTGGCTTGGGGCCTGGTATTCCACTTTACAGTTTCATCCTTTTCTTGAGCTTTAAAAATTTCATTCTTAAGAATCTCTGCTCCAACAAAATGGGTGAGTAAACTTTTAATGTTATTATCCCCTATTTGCACCAGGTCTCCTGTTCAAATGCACCTTTTTAAAGACATCTTTCTTTACTCTTGCCCCTGACTTCCTTTCTTGCAGGAGCCACAGCTTCCCTATTCCCTCATTCACAGTTTGATCAAGGAGCCTGGCCCATGGTTTGCATTTCTCTCTTTCAGACCCCAAGTCTCTTGACCACAGGGACACTGACATTAACCTGTATCTTCCACACCCAACACGGTACCTGCACGCAGTACTCATGGCATTTTTCCTTCTTTCCTTTTCATCTTTCCTCTCTTTTTATTTTCTTGTTTTCTTGCTTTGTTTTTAATGAAGCTGGTGAAAATCATTAGGAGGGCATGTTTTTGGTGTGACAAGTCCTTGGGCACATTATGTAGGTGCAAGATTCCTCCTGAATCATGAGCCACTTGGATGACTGGGTTTTTAAAAGAAAATTATTTCTCTTATCCAGCTAACACATGATCACCACAAAACATTAGAAAATGTAGGTAAGCCTTCTGGATATACAAATCAGCTCTAGTCTACGACCCTAAGAAAACACCTGTTAATATTTTAATGGTTATCCTTCTGAACTCTTTTTCCAAAACACAGGCCTTTTACAGGACCCACTTGCAGGGCTACTTTCAAGAACCAGGGAAGTGAGGGAGGGTGTATCGAGGTACATATGCCAGGGTAAGGGCAGACATGGGAAGATGGTATCCATGAGGCTGCCTATATAGCCTGACTCTGATCCCATCCTCGGCATTTCTTTTCTCTTGTGAGACTGAAGGGCCCAGGCTGACCATCTATCTTGTGGGATCTAGCTGTCAGAATCACCACCAGTGTGGTATTCTAATCTCGAACAATCTGGAGCCTCTGCACTCGCCTTTCTCTTCTTGCCACCAGCATGCCACCTGCTTCCCAGACTTCCCAGTGCCTTCTATGTCTGCCATATAAGGTCCCAGGTGTCTTTCCTACACATGTGACATCCCTCAGTCACAGAATAAAACAAGCATCTGTCCTCACCAGGGACTTTATAGGCTTGACTCATTTACCCACCTGAATGTTACTACTTAATTGACTGAACCCATGAAAAACAAACCTGCGCTGATCGATAGAGAAATAATTTTGCAAATTGTGGGCATAAATCTTTAGAGATCTGTGTGCACTGCCATTTGTTAAAATGCTGAAAAGGTAAATCAATTTTCTTTATTAAAACACAATTGCTTCATCTATTGTTATATTAGGCAGGAGCCGGGAGGCAGGGTGTGAGGAGGAGCGGAGGAGGATGTTTGGGGTTGCTTATTTGCCCTTCATCCAGGGGTCGTTTGTTAGTCTAAAGAGAGTCAAGTGTTGGGGAGGAGATGAGAGTTTCCAGGCTGGCAAATGCTTTAATGTTAGAAGAAAAAAAACAGCCAGGGGTTAGTGTGGTGTGTGTTTAGGAAAGATCGCTGGGGACTAAAGATGGGGCACTAAGGAAAAAAAACAACAGCAAGGGGCCTCTCATCTTCATCATTCCAGAATGGACCAGCCAGGGTGAGTTAGATTAATGTTGTGGTGACAAACTTAAAATCTCAGTGGCTTAAAACAACACAGTTTTATTTCTTGCTTACACATATAGGCATTGTTGGTCAGCAGGGATCAGGCTGATGGAGGAACCCCCATCCCAACTTGGCTGCTCAAATGTGCCAGAGATAAATGCAAATGAATCACACATTGGTGAAATTAGTGTCTTCTGCTCCATTTCACTGGCCAGGAGGTGGGGATAGGAAGTGCCATGCTGTCACACGTCCTGGTGGTGGACAGGCAGAGTGCACTTGAGCACTGCTAATGACCACCACACAGGACAACCTGGAGCCTCCCTTCTACGGTGTCTTACACTGCACAGTATTGTTGTGTTACCATCTGTGAGCACCGGGCAGAGACTACTTCTGATTCATTTTAGCACCTGACACATAGTACGGGCAAAAAAAAAAAAAAAAAAAAAAAAAGTTTGCTTTGCAGACTGAGTTAATTACTTGGTAAGCAACAAGGAAGGGAGGCTACAGAACTTAGCAGAGCAGTACAGAGACGTGATGGTACTGTGTGGTACCATTGAGGGAAGCATCTTACCTTGGGTCTGGCATAGGTGAGTGCATTTTAATGTGGCAAACCCTGAGCTAAGATGTTTAAATGCATCATCTCATTTAATTCTTATCACAGCTTTCTCATTTTCCTCATTTTGCATATTGGGATTTTTTTTCCAGATTATAGATCACGATGGATTTTGGAGATGATAGGGCTCCCCTAACTCCTGTCACCCATCATGTCAGGATCAGGTTGTGTTAAACAACAAAAATTCAACTGAATACATGTAAAGAAAAAATTGGTCTTTTTTGGTGATTCTTGAATTGGGAAGCATCCCATCTAGCAATAGAGAGAAGCTCCGCCAAGCTGTAGAAAAGGAAAAGTTTTTAAAGGTGGAAAGGGGGCCAGAAAAGGATATTATTAGCAAAGAACACATCATTTCAGGCAAGGTTGTCCTCCTAAATGGATCAAAAGGGCCTGTGGGGCAGATTACCTCCCCAGGGAAGACCAGGTATTTCCAGGCTGACTGGTTAAAGGTTACAGTCCTAGGGGCATTGGGACTGCAGGTAGGTTAGGTGCTAAGTCTTGGTTTGCTGACGTGGGGTTTAGCACAAGGGACTCCATTTTGGGACTTGAAAAGACAACTGCTTGTGGCTTTGGTTGAGTCCTTGCCTTTTCTGAGCCTTGGTTTTTCATTAGCTTAAAAACCGAAAAAAGATTGGCCCAAACCATTCTCTAAGAGCCTTTCACATTGTTTCATGGAATTTTAATGGTTTCCCCTGAGTGGTTTGCACCTGGGGTAACTTGATGGCTAGCCAAAGGACTGTGACTTTCTGCTATCACTGTGCACAGAAAGTTACCTTTGAGTCACACCTGAGGAAGAGCAAAACCCAAAGAAGACAAGTTTTAAATCCACAATGCCATGAGATAAAAATATGATTTAGCTAAAGTCTTTCCTATGTTAACAAACTATCATCATGGTTGAATTTCAAGAGGCATGTAGTATCTACTGTGTAATAGAGAATGTGCTCAGGAAATTACCCGAGGATGGAGATTTCAGAGACAGAGCGTCAAGATGTATTTCATTAAGCTTCAATGCTATTGGCCATATTTGGATGTTTATCCTTCCCATCCCCCTTAAAGGACCTCAAAACCACCAGAAAGTGAAGTGGGGCCCTGACTACTCTCCTTCTAATTGTTCTGCTTATAAGAGACACTGACTCTTATAATCAAAGTCCCCTTGGACAGACCTAAGGAGGCCGGGATTTTAGGCAGTGTCCTCTTTGGATTTAATATGATAGGATGACAGAACCAAGGGTTTAGTGGACTGAGGAGCACAAAGAAATCTAATGCATCATGGTAGAGTAGGGCATGAGAATGTGTGCGAGTTCATCCATTCAAAAGTCCCAGCTGTCCTAGAGCTGCCCTGGACTAGCATGGAAACAAGCTCACACAGTTCTTGGATATTCACTCCATGCCAGAAACTGTTCTCAGCACTTGACAAGCTTGTTTAATTTAATCCTCTTATAATCAACACTTCACAGAAGAGAAAACTGAGAAACAGAGAGTTTAAGGAACTTGTCTAAACACACACAGGCAATAAATAATAGAGCCAGACTTTATAGCAAGGCAGTGACTTCACACTCTCAAGTAATGTTTTGCAATTTCTGTGGGGCCAGATCACTTGGCAAGTCACATGAAATTGTGTGGTGCCTGTATAGGAATATCAAAATAGCATATAGAAACCACGAGGAGGTGATTTCCTCTCTTAGGCCCTGGCAGCCTGTTGTCACTATTTCCCCAGTTTGTATGATTCCTGGGCTCTCTCCTCCCTACAGTCCTGACAGGCAGGAACTGTGTTTCTATCATTTTTTTCTGTTTCTCTCGCACTTAACAGCATTGGGTACATAGTAGGTACTCATTAACTATTTGTTGAAAGGATAAACCTTGTTAGATTTGGAAAATATGGAGATACGGCATTGAATAATATAAAGGATGGTTAATGAAAACCCAGACATCTGAGGGAGTTGTCAGTAAAATGAAGTCTGTTTTTTTTTCCTTTCTTTTTAACCCAGAGAAAAAAAGGGCTGGGCAGATATAATAATGGTTTGTGCTTTCAGAGGTTTTCATACAAATTTTGACCCATATAACAGAAAAGTTCCTTGAGCATTCACTGTGTGTCTGGTGGGTACAGTTCTTTTTTTTTTTTTTCTTTTAGAGAAAGAGAGAAGGCACAAGTGAGTGAGGGGCAGAGAGAAAGAGAATTCTACAAGGGGTAGAGAGAGGGCGAGAGAGAAGCAAGGCCCACCTGGAGTGGGGCTCAAAATCATGAACTGAACCCGGAGATCATGATCTGAGCCAAAGTCAGTCAGATGCTTAACAGACTGAACCACCCAGGTGCCTCTGGTGAGTGCTGTTCAATGCCCTGGGACTACAAGATAAAGGCCTGCCCTTCCTGGAGCATAGTTGCTAGTGCTCTTGGCACAGGAGTAAACGTAGGCTGTGGGGATTGAGGATTTTCCTCACCCTAAAATAATGAACAGTGGGAGGTGTCACCAGGCCCTGGTGTGAAGTTTCTCTAGATCTTTAAAAATAGGAGAATTCTTGGTTCAGGGGCTCTGCTCAGAGAGGAGAGAAATCAGCTCACGTGTGCATCAGAGGAAAATTGCTAATGAAATCAAGTTAGTTATTTTTGCATTCTGTTCTGTTTTTCAACAGTTTATAATGGAACCCCAGGGTTATGTCGGGTTGCTTTTCAGACTCTGGGAGCCTTGGTGGGGGGAAAGGTCAAGAGGGGAAGGCTTAGAGAGAGGCCCCAGATTTCTAACTGCACTTTGATTGGTATAGATCTGTTTTGTTCTGTAAGTTTGGGTTCCACATATGATTCGCTTATGAAAAATACGAGGATCCTGTTTTTTTCAAGCAAACAAATACAAATGCCTTAAAAAGTAGCAATTTAGGATTTTGCCTTCTTCATCTCTCCTCTCATAAGCACTTACAGGGTGCAGGGAGGGAGAGGAAACTGTCCCTCCAGAGATGCTGAAAGTCTGCGATGAGAAATTGGCTTCTCTATTGATTTCCTAAAACAAAACATTCCCTATGCAGATGTGCAGAGAACAGTCTCTAATTGACTAAAGAGAGGAGGCTGGACTCCTCTGTCAAGGAACTAGCAACAATAGGCACAGGAGCAGAGGGGGAGGGAACCAGTGTTTTTCTGCAGACAATGGATCTAGACTAAGGGAAGTAGGTTGGAAGGATATTGTCAGCAAGAGATGGCTGCTGAGGTGTGGAAGTGGAGGCTGCAGGGATGGGCCAGCTTCTCTTTTTAGGCTCTGTGAACAGAGAAATGTGGTGAAAAACTAGGCCTTGAGGGGCACCTGGGTGGCTCAGTGGGTTAAGCGTCTGATTTTGTCTCAGGTCATGAACTTGCACTCAGTGAGTTCAAGCCCTGGGTAAAGCTCTGTGCTAACAGCTCAGAGTCTGGAGCTTACTTGGGGTTCTGTGTCTCCCTCTCCCTCTCCCTCTTCCCCTCCCCTGCTTGCTCTCTCTCTCTCTGTCTTCTCAAAAATAAATAAAAACATTATTTTTTTTAATTTTTTAATGTTTATTTATTTTTGAGACAGAGAGAGACAGAGCATGAGCCGGGGAGGGGCAGAGAGAGAGGGAGACATAGAATCTGAAGCAGGCTCCAGGCTCTGAGCTGTCAGCACAGAGCCCCACAAGAGCCTCAAACTCACAGACTGTGAGACCATGACCTGAGCTGAAGTCAGACGCTTAACCAACTGAGCCACCCAGGCACCCCTAAAAAAAAAATGTTTTTAAAAACTAGCCTTTGAGGTAGGGCTGTTGGGTTCTTATTTATGCTGTTAATGGCCACGAGGCTGTTGGCATTTTAAAACTTCCCCATTTATAAAGTGGTGATGCCACACCTGATAGTATTTTTTTAAATTTTTTTTACATTTATTTATTTTTGAGAAACAGAGTGAGACAAAGTGTGAGTGGGGGAGGGGCAGAGAGAGAAGGAGACACAGAATCTGAAGCAGGCTCCAGGCTGTGAGCAAGCAGTCAGCACAGAGCCTGACGTGGGGCTTGAACCCATGAACTGTGAGATCATGACCTGAGCCAAAGTCAGATGCTCAACTGACTGAGCCACCCAGGTGCCCCACACCTGATAGTATTTGAAGAAGGATCTATTAGGCTCAACACATTTTAGCTGAAATCATTTTGGAGCAAAACAAACCTGTGGTACGGAAAGTCATTACTAGAGGGACGTGCTCCCACCTTCTAGAAATATCCTCTCTCATGGGAAGACATAAGACAGAACATGTAACACTAGCGTGCAGAGCAGGTAGTCAATGCAAGTGTATGGAGAGAGTCGGCAGAAATCATCCTGTAAAAGCTGGCATGGACGAAGGGCATTTTCGCAGATGCATGGAAAGAGGTATGTATAAATTATTAAGGTATGGAGGCAGGAAAGAAGCCACTGAACTGAGCTGGAATCTGGGGCCTGGCATCAGGCATCATGGGGAGCCACTTGTCCATCCATCAGCCATGTCAGGAGAGTGCACTGGGACCTGAAGGGCTCTGAATTTGCAGTGAGGGGAGAGCTGAGGTTCCATAAGGACTTCCTGGAGACAGCAGTAGAGACGTGATGGAGGGTTCTGGGAGAGCCCGTGGTTCCAGCTGACAGGATAATGGAGTAGCGGGTAAAAAAAAATAAAGGAGAGGACGAAGGAAACCCATGATAAATCCACCTTTCACAGATAAACTCCGCTCCTCAACGTTAAAGATTACTTTTCTCCCCTTCACTTTTTCAAGTTCATTGAAAATGACACCGAGTTGCCATTTCCCTTCCCACTTGACCTGCTTCTTACTGGACTTCCTGACCTTTCCCACCAGGGCTTCCTCCAACTTGTTTTTTGTGTCCGTGGTTGTGGATGTGGAAAATTACGGTGAAGAATGGCTTGTGTTGGTTAGAATCTAAAGTTTCTGAAGAGAGGGGCTCTCCAAGGGGCAGCTCAGTCCTTGTCCCTGATGCACTCATTCCAAAATGCAATCCCAATGTCTACACTGCACTAGTTTCTGTCTTATATCCTTCTTTGTATTTCATTATTTTCATTTCTTCTATAAGTACTTATAATTCAATTTCTACTGTAACAATGAGTTTACATTTGTAATATTACCTTTACATGTAATGTAGATATGGATTATTATCTGCATTGTAGTGATGAGAAACCTGAGATTCAGAGCACTTACTTAGGATTAACGTCAGGCTGTGAGCAGCAGAAAACCCCAAATAGTAGCTATTATGTAAAAAAGAAAGACATTTATTTCACTCTCATTTTAAATAATGCTTGTAAACAGGCAATCTGGGGTAGCATGACGGCTCCATGAAATTGCTAGGGATTCAGGCTACACCATTACTAGGTGTGGCTATCATCCAAATGGGTCCATGATGGCAGCTAGAAAGCTCCAGCTATTGTATAGACATATTATAGGCAGTAGGAAGGAGAGAGAGGTCAAGAAAGGGCAAATGTCACACAGCTGCCCCTTTTGCCTCATTAGCTGGAATTTTATCACGTGGCCACACCTAGCTTCAAGAGGGACTGGAAAATATTGCCTTTATTCTAAATGCCCATGTGCAAACTAAAATAAGGCCTTTTATTATTGTTAGGGATAAAGTAGATAACAGATATTGGAGTGGATAACTAATAGTCTCATGCACATGTGTCTTGACCAGAGTCCCAGACCAGTGAGGGAAGAAACTTAAGCCTATGTTTTGATTTAAGTTCCAGTGCTCTCTCTAATGCTTGGGGTGGGCCAAGGGGAATGTGATGGGCACTGGCAGAACCCTAACCAAAAGATAAGTTTCACTTTCTGCTATGAAAGACTACTAGTCTTTGAGAAATATAACTAATGAAATACATAATAAATGGTTTTTTTTTTACTATTTTGTTGACTGTTTATGAGTATCAAGAAAATTTGCATTTATGTACAGTGAATGCATCAGGAGATCAAAAGAAAGGAGTGTGCTGTTAAGGACAGTTCCAGCAATCAGAGGTTAAGGCCAACATTTAAATCTGGCTTACTTTGTATGTGGAGAAAATGTGGTCTCTTGGATGGGGAGCATGTTGAAGACATTGGTTTCTTATCTTTGGAGGACAGTGTGATTCTGATACAGGAACTGTTGCTCAACTGATGTCTGAGCTAAAATAATATAAAATAAAACAAGCCTTTTCTTCTGCACACATATACTCAGAAACCTTTTACTGCAATAACAATATCTATCCACAAACCCCTCTCGTAATGATAGTAATGGCTAACATTTAATGAATGCTTATGTGTTCTGAGCCCTCTATCTACTACTTACTTGTTCCTCTCAAGGTCTTAAGGAGTAGGAATTATGAGACTTCCATTGTATAGTCAAGTCAACTGAAGTGCAGAGAGATTTAGAACTTGCCCAAGATCATGTGTTTAAGTGTTAGAGTTAATGTTCAACTCTAGGCATTCTGGTTCCAGAATCTGCCTATACAACTGTTCCTGCAGTGGCCCTTGTCATTGAGAGTTTATACCTATAAATGTCCAGACTGAGAAATGTTCATGCTATAGGACAAGTTAGTTCCATGGAACACAGGAAGCCATATTAATAGGGGCTGAGGGCAAGGCCAATATCATGAGTTAGCCTGATCTTGAGAGTTACTTTGTCATTGGTTTGTTGTTTCCTTATGGGAAAAATACCGTCTCCAGGCCTTTTGACTAGTTCTTCTAATTCTAAAATGAAAATGAGAAGAGTGAGGCCCAGAGACTTGCATAAGTCTTTGGACCTTCCTTGGCTTTAGTTTCTGTACTTGGGTGCTCTTTGGAGTTTCCAATTCAATTCTATGAAGCTCTGCTGCACTGTGTAATACTCAAGCCCTTTCTGATCCCCTTTCTTTCCATTTATGAAACTCTAAAACATGGAACCAAGACCAGCTCAGGATGGCAGCAACAATGCCATTCTGTACAGTTCTTACACCATAATGCATGCCTTTATTCTAAATGCCCATGCATTTATGTACAGCATGAGGTTCTCAGTGAAGCCTACACTCCCACGTCCTTGATCTGCACCATAGAGACAGTCTTCACCCATTTACCAAGCATTTGTTAAGCACCTATTATGTGCCACATGTTGCATTGTGCCTGGAGACACAAAGGGGAATAAGATACTGGCCTCAGACACCTCAGTCAGGGTAGAGGTTCTTAACCTGAGGTCCATGAATGGTTTTCAGCAGATCTGCAAATGCTCTAAAACTGTATGCAATATTTTGCATATCTGCCAGGATACTCACATTTTCCCCTAGGGACAAATTTCATAGTTTTCATCAAATTTTGTAAGGAGTTGGTAATCCAGGAAAGTTATGAATCACTCACCATGTGGTCAAGACAGAATCCAAACAAATATTCAGCACATAGTAGAAGTTCTGTGGCAGAGACATGAATGAGCTGCCATAGGATATGGAAACAGGGACATTCACACTCCCACCTGGGTCTGAGGTGGATTGGAGCCCTGCAGAGATTATGTCAGTTGGGGCCAAGGGAATACACAAGAACTGGATAGGCAGGGAGCAAGGAGAAGGGCATTCAAGGGTGTGAACTGAGGGGCCCAGTCGATCTAAACTGTTCTATACTGAGAGAATGCACATCTGGATTTGGATGCTGGGTATATAGGCTATGAGGACTAGCATGGTGGTAGTACAGAGTGTCAATTCTTGAAAGTCAGTGCCCAGGGTGCATAGGGAGGGTGGCTCTCAGGGATGGTGACAGTTGGGACTAGGTAGCGAAAGACTTCCTGATATGTCCCTAATACTGAGCAGCAGGAATCTGACCTCTGGAGACAGGCTGCCTGAGTCTCAGAGAAGGTCATCTTCACATCTCAGCTTCCTCTTCCTGAAAACTGGGCTTGATATTTGATAAATAAATCATGCAATCTTCCCTTCACACCCTGTCCCGAATAAAAACATTCACCGTTACCACCACTTCACAACTGGCCACTGTGGGCCCCTGACAATCAATTACCCACCGGAGATGAAATTATTGTTTAATGGCTCCTGGAATGGGCTCCCACTCTGACATTCATCACAATCAATAATGCATCAGCAGGGACAAAAGAAATTACCTGCCGCCTGCTAAGTGAAAGAGTCCATTTATATGCAGCACAGCCCCTTCACGCCTACTGAGCAGGCCACCACAGGTGGGTTTCCACATTACAGAGCTCCTCACTCCAAGGAGATGGGTAAGTAGGCTCTTGGGTGAAAGTTGTGCACATTGCTACCTACTCAGGCTCGACAGAGTCCAGGCAGGTCTTGTGGGTGGGCCACACACAGGTATGGTGAACAAGCAATAGTGGCTGATCAAACTTATGATGAACCAGCTGCCACTCTCCTTCCCAGACCTGTTCAATGTACATTGCACCTCCATGTTTTTCTATGGAGATTACAGGACATAATTTCCTTTTAGATTTTTGTAGGCCACTGGGTCTGGTTTCTGGTGTATCCTCGGTCTGTCAACTTCCTGCAGGATGATTCTAGATGAATTTTTCAACTCTTAGATCTTCGATTTCTCACCCCAAAAGTGGGCTTACTAATACTGACCTTAGAGGATAGTGTTGAGGGCTAAATGAAATATTATATGTAATGCATATAACAGGCATTCTCCTGCCTTCCTGCCCTTATTTGGGAAAATATTCTATAGTTAGTGTGATACATCCTGATATTGCTGATATAATATTGGTGAGGTTAATAGAAAGAAGGACAGATCAAGAGAGTAATCATATTTAAATTTCAAGTCCCCAAATCTTGGAGAACTTCCATGCTATTTCACTCTTTATATATCAGCAAATA
Source organism: Panthera uncia (assembly GCF_023721935.1). Taxonomy (NCBI): domain Eukaryota; kingdom Metazoa; phylum Chordata; class Mammalia; order Carnivora; family Felidae; genus Panthera; species Panthera uncia. The sequence continues at coordinate 84,328,528 of NC_064808.1, read as the reverse complement.
CTATGGAGACATGAGTTCCACCATTAGATCAGCTCAGAGATATTTTATTTATTTATTTATTTATTTATTTATTTATTTATTTATTTATTATTTTTTATTTTTTATTATGAAATTTATTGTCAAATTGGTTTCCATACAACACCCAGTGCTCATCCCAACAGGTGCCCTCCTCAATACCCATCCCCCAACCACCCCACCCTCCCACCCCCCATAAACCCTCAGTTTGTTCTCAGTTTTTAGGAGTCTCTTATGTTTTGGCTCCCTCCCTCTCTAACCATTTTTCTTTCTTCCCCTCCCCCATGGTCTTCTGTTAAGTTTCTCAGGATCCACATAGGAGTGAAAACATATGGAATCTGTCCTTCTCTGTATGACTTATTTCACTTAGCATAACACTCTCCAGTTCCATACATGTTGCTACAAAAGGCCATATTTCATTCTTTCTAATTGCCACGTAGTATTCCATTGTGTATATAAACCACAATTTCTTTATCCATTCATCAGTTGATGGACATTTAGGCTCTTTCCATAATTTAGCTATTGTTGAGAGTGCTGCTATAAACATTGGGGTACAAGCACCCCTATGCATCAGTACTCCTGTATCCCTTGGGTAAATTCCTAGCAGTGCTACTGCTGGGTCATAGGGTAGGTCTATTTTTAATTTTTTGAGGAACCTCCACACTGTTTTCCAGAGCAGCTGCACCAGTTTGCATTCCCACCAACAGTGCAGGAGGGTTCCCATTTCTCCACATCCTCTCCAGCATCCATAGTCTCCTGTTTTGTTCATTGTATCCAGGCTCAGAGATATTTTAACCAAACTAGAATCTAACATAAAAGTTTTCCTTCCTTCCCTCTCTCCATTTGTTCACTTGTTCATCTATTTGAGTTTTATTGGGAGATGACTATTGGTCAGATGTTATATCAGTCCCTGGGGATACACAGATAAAAATACACTATTCCCTCCCACCCCCTGCCCAAGAACTTGCAGTGTGGTGGAGAAAAAGAATTCTAAGGAGATGATTACAAAGTGAGTACCAATTCTCCTTGGGGAAGTGTGGAAGACTTCAGTGAGGAAGTGATGCTTGGGCTCACTCCCACTGGACAGGTAGGAGTTTTCTGGTGCACAGGTGGGAGAGCCCTTAGGGAGATCAATTATGATTTCCCCCACCAGTTCCTTACTTTTTCCACCAATTTCAATATTTTGTGCTGTGGTCAATTTACAGGTGGGTAAACTTATCAAAGGGAAGCCAAGTGCTTTGTTTGAAATCATAAAGAGACTAGGGATACATCCACAAATGGAATTCATTTGTCCTTATTTAAGCCTAGGGCTTTTTAATGTTTGTTGTGCCTATGTGCCATAAACAGAAGGAGCAGATTCATTCAGCATAGAATTGGCTCTTATCGGGACCTGCACCCAGCTAAGCAATGGTGAGGAAATGGTTGACATAAAGATGAAAAAGACGTAGGGGCTCCTGGGTGGCTCAGTCGGTTGAGTGTCTGACTTCAGCTCAGGTCATGATCTCACAGCTCGTGAGTTCGAGCCCTGCGTCAGGCTGACAGCTCAGAGCCCGGAGCCTGCTTCTGCTTCTGTGTCTCCCTCTCTCTCTGCCCCTCCCCTACTCTCGCTTTGTCTCTGTCTCTCTCAAAAATAAATAAACATTAAAAAAATTAAAAAAAAAAAGATGAAAAAGACCTGAACATAAGACATGCAAAAAATAAACAAATAAAAGCAGTGCCATACAGTTAGTGGTTTAGAAGGGGTGTAGCAAAGTATAAGGATACACAGAGAAAGGAAGAGTCAACTATGTAGGGTGAGGAGAAGGTTTCCCAGACAAGATAGCATCTGAGAAGTTAATAACAGCTATCTTTGCTGGCATAGTTTAGTTCAGCTTATGATTGCCTTGAAGTAACAATGAGTTCCAAGAATATATGACTTCCATATTTCCCTTGTTTGTTACCCAGCTGCCACACCTTTTTGACGTGGGCTTCCTTACTAACAGTGAAAATCACTTCTTCAACTATATCTTTAACCCTTCCCTGTCTGATGTTCCTTTTGAGGCAAAGTCTGAGTGCTTGGCAATACAGAAGCAACAAGGCATGTATAAATGCAGCACTCTCTGCCAGTGTAAGAGTGTTTTATTATGATTGAAAAACGTTTTTCCTTAAAACAACAATCTATATTGGTAATTATGTGCTGAGGTCCATCGGTTTTGTGCTCTGAAGGGTGCAACATTATTGTCAAGAACACTTGATTGCTTGCCTCTTCTTTTACAATCTTGGCTTGCACTTTAGGCTCCATCCAAAACATTAGTGGAGAAACCGAGAATGAGACAGTGGTAAGTACAAAAAACTTGGATATGCTTCATCCATAGGTTTCTGCTTCCCTGCATAGACAGGCAATGAGATGACTGACCTAAGCACTTGCAGACACCTGTGGTTGAAATGGAGAAATATGCGGTGCCTTCTGAATGGAGAGGCACATTCATGGAGAGGCAGCCATACACCAAGGCAGAGACACCTGCCTCTGATCATATTTGCTATTTCTCCTGATTTAGTCTTGAATTTATTTTCCCATCAGCTAAACATCCAGTGGTAGAAAAATCTTACCACTGGACACTCATGACTTTGAGTTGACATGACTTCATTGGTGTTTTACTTACTTTCTTTCCTTCCCTTTCTCAGCACAAATAGAGGGTGTTATGTAGTCACAGTTTTACAAACCTGAAATCAAGTAAGTACATTTCTCTATAACTTGTTTTTCTCTTAACAATATATTGTAGAAACCCCTCTGGGTCAATAGTTATAGATTGAACAGGAACACATTCTTTTTATTAGTTGAAAAATATCTTATGGTATGAGTGTTCTACAGGGTATTTAACCATTCCCCTATTGAGAGGCATCCAGTTTGTTTCTACTTGTAAAACTATCCTGTAATAAACATCTTTGTACATGTACTTTTTGGCATCTTACTTTCATCTCCAAGCGTTTGGTGCTAATAAGTGTGAGTTAGGGTGCAAAGTATATGCATATTTTGAGTTTTAATAGATCTTGTCAGACCATTGTAGCTATTCACACTCCCACCAGCAATGTTTGAAAAGTTGCCTTATCTCCAGGATTCTTACCAGTTTATCTCTTTTATAATGCATAAACTTCTGGAGCACCTGGGTGGCTCAGTACGTTAAGCCTCTGACTCTTGATTTCTGCTCAGGTCATGATGTCATTGTTGTGAGATTGAGCCCCACATCAAGCTCCATGCTGGGCATAGAGCATTCTTAAAATGCTCTCTCTCCCTCTCCCTATGCCCCCATCTCTCTCTCTCTCTGTGTCTCTTTCTCTATCTCAAATACATAAACAAACAAACAAACAAATAAATAAAATGCAAATACTTCTGGAAAGGTGTTTAAATAACTGTCAAAATAACAATGCCTACAATTTATATAATCTTTTTGCAGTTTGCAAAGCACTATTTATCACATATATTATCTCCCCCAACCCCCATAAGAGTCCTTCTGGATGGTTTTTATAGAAGCAGAACCAGGCCTGGAGTACAGAGTTATTTGTCCAAGGCCAGATATCAGAGGGACATCAAATCTAGAACTGATGGTTCCAGGGGACTTTTCCGTATCCCCAGCTCCTTCTTTATATATATGTAAGTGTAAATTATTTGATCACAAAGTGTAAAGAGTGCTGTGTCATGTTCACGGTCTGGCTCTGATACTAATTATCTGGCTGGCTTTGGACCATTATTTCACTTCTAAGAAACTAAGTTAGATACCTTCTGTCATCCCTTCTAGTTCTCTTAACAGTGGCCTGAAGTCAGGCTGACAGATGTTAACAGGGGTGCAGAAACCTAAGGAAAAGGGAATCCTAAGGGAAGTGAGGAAAGAAATTTTTAAAATCATGGAACACTGCACTAATCACAAGCTTTTGTATATGGAGGATTAAAGCAATAAAGTTTGAAGTATGTGTAACATAAAACTTGGTCCACGGCTCCTGTCATGTATTAAGTGCTTACCACTGGGATTATTGATACTGAGTATTTGTAACTGAGCAGGTAAACAGTATAAGCAGTTCCAGGCAAGAAGTGGGAAAAACTCAGTTTCTTCTTTCAGTAACTTTGGGTAAATATCCAAATGATCTTGGAGCATGTGTTCATGAATTACTTATAAATTCTGGCATTTCAAGACTTACCACGTGCCAGGCAATTGGTGGCTTGATATATATATCTATCTTCCCTGGAGGATGGTCACATTTTGCAGCAGGAGTTTGTGGCAGATTCTTTAGGTAAGATAGGCTTTGACCTGCCCAACTTACCCCTGAGGTAATTTCTAGAAGCCTCATGCTTAGGTTGGGTTTACTAAAACCTCTGAGTTTCATTTCACACAACCCATTGTCAATCCAGTCTCATCCATTCTATTGATTTTTTTCTTTCTTTTCTTAATTTTTTTAATGTTTATTTATTTGAGAGAGAGAGAGAGAGAGAGAGAGAGACAGAGAGACAGAGAGAGAGAAAGGGGCAGAGAGAGAGGGAGACACAGAATCTGAATGAAGCTCCAGGCTCTGAGCTGTCAGCACAGAACCTGACATGGGGCTTGAACCCACAAACTGCAAGATCATGACCTGAGCCGAAATTGGATGCTTAGCTGACTGAGCCACCTAGGAGCCCCTATTGATTTTCTTCTTCTGACTATAAAAGTAACACATAATAATTATAAAGGTATTCATAAGCATTAACATGAGTGTAAATAATCTTCTACCCATGCTTTTTAAACACAGTTAAGGTCCTACTGTATGTTTATGTGTGTGTATAATTTTGAACCCTGCTTTTTCTCACTTAACACTATAACATCAGCAATGTCTCTACTCCCCACACCTGGATAAGAATTTCAGCCTTGTCCATCAGGTGCAAGTGGGAAAGCTGGAAAGAGGACTGCAGATGCATTGTCTTTCAAAGCAATAACTTCACCACTGTTGAAATGAGGTTCCTTGGATCTTTGTCTCTTAGCAATTAAACATGCAAATCCTCCTTCTTGGGGGAAGACTGGGAAGAGTATGGAGGGGAGGCAGATAGGTGTGTTTCCTTTCCCAGGACTGAGGCTGCAGGCTAGGAAGAAGGTTCTAGAACTTTCTAGATCACGTTTCTCTATGATCTTCAAGAAGACTACATGATGAAATAGAGACTGTTGGCATAGATGCTTTGATTTGGTTTATTTCCCTATGAAAGATTTCAAGATTTTGGATGACAGGGTTGAAGACACAGATTTTTAAATTTCTGTATACTTGTGAATTTAGTTTTAAAACTGAATGTATATGAAAATACTTTGAAACTATAAAGTAACATCCAAATACCAATAAGATCATTATTGCTATTAAATTTAATTTGGTTGTTTGGCGACCTCATTTTCAGTCTGTATTTTAAATACTAAAGTAGTTGTGAATGTTGGTTAGTCCACATCAGTTTCTTCATCTGTAAAATGAGTATGATAATAGTGCCTACTCTGGCTTTTTTAAGGATCAAATGAAATAATGCACACAAAAGTGTTTTAAACTATAGAGTACTGAAAAACCCATAAAGTACTGCTCAGGTATTAATAATAATAATAGTTATTATTATATTAGCCATCCTTCCTACCTTTCCATTATCTTACCCAGATACCTTTGGTAACTTCAATCAGTTTCCACTGAGGACTATTGGAGATGACCCAGGGAGAGAAAGAATGAAACCTGCTCATGTGGTCTGGTCCACAGTAGCTCCCTATATTGGTACTTGATGGATAAAGTGAAGAAACTGATAATCCCCTTGGCCTGACACTTGATGATTTCATGGCTGTGACACTGAGGATAAGTGCCTACAGCTTTCTGAGCCATAGACCCATATATAACAAAACACATATGTTATAACATATAACATAAAACATGTACATTATACCATGTATACACATATTGTGTGTGTGTGTGTGTGTGTGTGTGTGAAATGATTAAATGGTATAATGCCTGGCGCATCACCATGGTTTATTAATGGGTACTATTAATTGAAGGTAATCTCTAGCTCTATGAGAACAAGACAGTTATCACATGTTTTGGCTGACCAACAAGATTTCAGACTGGCCAGTGGAAGGACCCGAAGTTGCTAAAGAATGTTTCTCTAAGAAATCCTTATGGATTCCATGATACTAAGTTCTTTTTTTTTTTAACACATATGAATATTTATTAATAGCAATGCAACTGAACAAAAGCTGATCCTGAGCCATATAATTCTATTGTGGGACTCTGAGTTTTTTAAACTCAAGATGGCAGGCAAAACACCTGAAGCCAAGTGGTTTGGGGAAAACCAAAGGTAAGGAATAGGTTTTTGGTTCTAGCTTCTCCTTTTATTCATTTTGCATGGGAGGGGCAGGAGTCTTACTTTTTGACTTGCCTGAAGCTGGCATTGAGCTTGGAATTCACCTCACAGTGTTCTCCTGGTTTGTTATCCTATTCAGTCAGATTCAGACTCAGGGGGCTGCCCTACGACTGCGGGAGGGCTTTTCAGGCAGAGGATTCTGTTAAATTTGGGGGAGGGAAGTTCCATCTGGGGTCACATTTCTCACAGACAAGATGCAGAGCCCTGGGAATTGAAGCAGTGTTTCTGAGAAATATGGGCAAATGAAGCTGGGGATGGAGGGGTGGAGTTGAGAAAGCAATGAGGTCAAATCTGGGAAAGGAGGAGAAAGAAAGAGAGGCAAATAGAAATCACACAGTGCTTGTGCTTAGCTGTGATCTAACATGACTTTCCCCTCTGTTGGCAAAGGGGGGCACATGATGTTAACATTCATTATCATGTCATATTCGATTGACTGCCAGAATTTATTATACTTTCTGCTGTTACACACTGAATACTGACAAAACCCATTCCTTTGCTCAAGAAAGGTCTCTGCTTTCTAATCTTCACACAATAACAGGGAGGTGGAAGGCCATCAATACCAGAGTAATGAGTGTCAGAGTGAGGCCAGGTCTGCAGCACCTTAATTCCAGAAGCAGCAGGAAAAGGAGAGAAGAAGAGGCAATGGAGGGATATGTGCCTGCCTCAGGATAATGAAGCCCTGAGACAGGGCTGGGAGTCTAACTAGGTGCAGAGGTGCGAGTGACGGGATCCCTTACTGTGTGTGTGTCAGTGCAGACAGTCAACCATGTGGCTGCATGCCACCCCCTAGTAAGAACTGAGAATAGCAATATAGGAAGGAGGAGAAGCCATTTCCACCATTAAAATAATCCAGTTTATCGGTGAAGATGCATTTTGCCTAACTTGTTAATTATCTCCAAAATCATTTCCTGAGCATCTCCTATGGACCAAGTGCTGTACTAAGCTTCTAGGGATACAAGAATGGACAGACACAATTTTTCAGACTAGAGTAGTCCACTGGGCACTGAGAACAGGCAATCTAACAGCTATTGGACAATGTGCTAAGTTTGGTAATAATGTTTCGTTGAGACACTTGAATATTTATTAAAAAGATTTATTTAAGACACTGAGCTCGATGCTGGGAATATGAAGATAAATAAAACAGGATAAATGTTCTCTGGGACTTCACAGAAAGTACAAGGGGAAGGCTGAGCAGTGAGGGGTCTAGCACAGATCCCATGTAAGGTAGAATGAGATGCTGGAGCAGACTCTTAGGGGGAACTAGTAACCAGGCAAATGTAGGGCAATAATGGTTCAGGAAGAGAGACCAGCATGTCAAAGGGCTCAGAGCAAGGAAAGAACATCTAGTCGAGGGACTTCGGCAAGTACTGAGCATGCAGGAGCATTGAGTCTGTGAGTGTGGTGGGTGGAGAAGCCATCAATCCCACTTGCAAAGTGCCATCAACAGAGGCATATGACCTTGAGGAAGCCATTATTCAAGTAGCATTTGCCTGTCCACGTTTCCTTTTTTTAAAAAATGTTTATTTATTTATATTTTTAGAGAGAGAGTGCAAATGGGGGAGGGGCAGAGAGAGATGGAGAGAGAGAATCACAAGCAGGCTCCACACTGTCAGCACAGAGCCTGATATGGGGCTCAAACTCACGAACCATGAGATCATGACTGGAGCCAAAATCAAGACTTGGATGTTTAACCGGCTGAGACGCTCAACCACCCCTGTCCATATTTCCTTATTTAGGGTTCCTTTTCCCATTGCTCCTTCCCCACCTTATCTTAAAGTACATTTCATCTGAGTTGAGTATTAGGTGGCAATACTGATTAAGTCCAAGGGGACTTATACTTGAATGAATACTCTTAAAGAGTATTCAGATCTCAGAACCCAGAGAATTGGGAGAGGCAGTATCCCCAGAACATCTCAAATTAAGCCAACTCCTCATAATGCTCATCTGCTTAGGGGAGGTGAGAACAGAGAAAGTAAATTCAGAGAACTGAGGTAAATGTGTGATTAAAGAAGTCAGACTGTGTCTGAAGGCCAGAGCTGTGTCCTGGCTTGCTTGAATCCTCAAGGATAGAACTCAGGCACAGATTCTTTTTTTCTTATTTGCAGAGAGAAAATTCGAGAGAGAGGTTTTGTATTTTACATTTATCTCAGCCCTAGAGAACATCATGAGGAGTCTAAAATATCCTTGATGGGGGGCCAGAGTCTCAATGTTTTAAATTCTGAAGGAATAGCTTTCATATGGAAGGCTGGGGGTTTATTTATATTAGAATGATTCAGATTTGCTGGAGCCCTAAGAATGGGTCAGCTGAGGTAAAGTTATCTTACCAGTTTCCTGTAAACCTAAGGATGCATTTGCATCCTTGTTTGTAAAAATTAAAATAATAATTTACATACACATTTGCATTCTGTACAAACTCTGTGTACACAAGATTAAATTAATTAGTAGCTCTGATATATAAGTTGTATCTAACAACTACCAACAATGTAGCATTGTGGAAAGAGCTCAGGCTCTGAAGCCTTTGAAACAGTATTGGATCTGAATCCTGAATCCATCACTGATTAGCTATATGACTTCTCTTTGAGTCTCAGTTTCTTCACATATAAAAATAGGAAAAACAATATCTACCTCACCTATCTATTGTTTAATGCTCAAATAGCTTCATAATAGATGCAAATGCCTAGCGCAATGCCTGGCTCAAAGAAGGTATGCAGCATACATTTGTTCTTTTGACAACCAGGATTGTGGCCCAAAATGAGAGCATGAAGGACAGTTTTTTGAGCAGGTGTCTTTGTCTTCCTAGGTTTCATTCTCTAAAGAAGGGGAGGGTGAGCCACCAGACATTTGTGAGATTCAAAAAAGGTTGACCTGAGTGCATGTTCTGAATCTCCCAACCATCCTCACTATCCTCAGAGTTTCACTCCCCTTCTTCCACAGCATAGATTCCAGTTTATGGATGACTCTGCATATACTGGGAACTCTCCATTCCTTTGCTTCTCTATTACTCCTTCATGCTTACCTGGAAAGTTCCAGTCCGCCACTTACTTCATGTGTGAACCATGACTTCATGTGTGGAGCAACTGAAGGTGACTGGATAAAAAGACCCATGATCATGTTGTGTTAGTTGGAGTCTCTAAGAAGCAAGTGCCTAGGTGGAGTTTGAAGTGGGTAGGGGAAGGAGCAACCCCTCTGAAAGACATAGCTGAGAAGGGAATAGAGGTAGGCAAGGAAAACTCTCAGAATGTGAGTCAGGTTTGATACATGTGAGAGAGTAAGGAAAGCCTTAGATTATGCTGCAATTCTAGGAAAGTCTTGGCCAACACAATGTGGAGCCCAGGTACAAAGACTGCCAATAGGGAAGTCCCATGAGGGGCTCCATCTATGCTTGGTCATGGGCTATGCACTGCCAAGAAGAGCATGGCTTTGGCGCAAATGTTCCGTCAAATCCCAAAGACACTGCATAGGGAGGTTGTCCACTAACTTCCCTCTTCCAGCTGACTGCCAGCTCTTTCTTGCAGTATCTGAATATATACCTTCATGGATACTACACAGACTTACATTAAAACCAAAAATATCAAATGGGTCTTTAGTACTGCTGGCCAATCCCACTACATTTCCTTAGTCAATTACTCTCCCTGCTCTGAAATGACTACTTCACATCTTCATTTCTCTCCTCAAAGTTCTGAAATTCCTCTACTCAGATAATTGCTATACTTTATTTGACTGAGAAAATAACAATCATCAGAAGTAATCCACCACCCTGACCCTATCATAATTTCTGCATCTGTACCCACATACACTGCCTTCTAGCCTGTAAGCTATAGACCCCTCCACTTGTGTACTGGATTACCCTCCAGAAGTTTCAAGAAGCTTGCTCCTTGCTACTCATCACCCTCAGCAGAGAGATATCTAATTAGCACCTTACTTCTGCATTCCTCTTTGGGTAATACTCCCTCAGATGGTTGTCCATACTCTTCATCTCCATTTTTCCACTTCCAAACTTTTCTTGAAGTTTTCTTGAAGTCTTCTACCACGCTAAAGAAGTTGTTTTGTCAAGGTCATCTCTCATTACATCTGACTTGACTTGTCAGCCACATTTTGCAGTTTTTCCTCCTTCTTGGAAAAATTTCTTCCCTTTGTTTTGAAGGCACTGTGTTCTTTGTTTCCTCCATCTCACTGGTTACTCCTTAGTCTCTATTCCTAGGCTCTCCTAATCTCTGCAATCTCTTGATTTGGAATGCCTCAAGGCTCAGTTTTTATATCTCTATCCTTCCTAAATTTACTCCCTAAGCAATCTCATCTACTTCCCTGTATTTAAATAACACCTTTTCACTGAAATCTTCCATCTTTGGCCCTGTCCTCTTTGTTCACCTCCAACCATCTCTGCTTGGATATCTAATAGATATTTGAGAATCAACAATTTGAAATGGGATTCTTGATTTGTGCCTTTCCCCTATCCATCCTTCTCTCCCATTTATCCAGGTATTCAGACCAAAACTCTTGCTATAATCCTAGACTTTTTCATACTTGACATCCAAACTATCAAATTATCCAGGCTTGACCTTTGCAATATATCTGGGATGTGTTTACTTTCCATCTCTTCCAATTTTACCCTTTACTCCAAGCCCAAAGCACCTCTCATTGCACTACCATGATAATCTCCTAGCTGATCTCCCTCGTGCCAGTTATGTAGCCCTATGCTCTACTCCTCACAGAGCACTTGGTCAGGTCATTCCTCTGCCAACAAGCCCCCAGTGTTTGCCATTACACGAGGGGGTCTAGTCTTAAACTATTCCTAAACCTAGTGGCTTAAAGCAGTATTGTGGACTCAATCTTTGTGCCCCCCACCACCAAATTCATAGGTTGAAACATTATCCCTCAGTGTTATGGTATTAGGAGGTGGGACCTTTGGAAGGTACTTAGGTACAAGGTCCTGACAAGGCCCTGAGGGTGGAGACCTTATGAATGAGGTTAATGCCCGTTTAAGAGTCACTAGAGAACTTGTTTCCTATCTCTGCTCTCCACCATGTAAAGATACAATAAGAATCTGGCAGTCTACAATTCATAAGAAGGGTTTCTCCAGACCCTGACCATGATGGTACCCTGTTCATGGACTTGATCACCTGATCACACTTCTAGAAGTATAAGAGATACATTTCTTTTTTTAAATTTTTTTTTAAATGTTTATTTATTTTTGACAGAGAGAGAGACAGAGCGTGAGTTGGGGAGGGGCAGAGAGAGAGGGAGACACAGAATCCAAAGCAGGCTCCAGGCTCCAAGCTGTCAACACAGAGCCCGACGTGGGGCTCGAACCCACAAACTGCGAGATCATGACCTGATCATGACCTGACGCTCAACCAACTGAGCCACCCAGGTGCCCTGAGATACATTTCTTTTGTTTATAAGACATCAAGTCTGTTTTTTTTTAATTTTTATAAAAGCCTGGGTGGCTGAGCTGAACAGCAATTTTATTATGTTTCATGAGTTTGTGGGTCAGGAATCCAGGCAAGGGTGACCTAGGTGATTCTTCCTTTCTATATGTTATCAATTGGGGTCACTCAGTAGGTTCAGCTTGAGGCTAGTCTGGTCTAGAGGGTCCAAGATGGCTTCACTATCATGCCTGGCACCTTGGCAAGGAGGACTGAAAGGCTGGACTCCACTGAGTCCAGGTGACCCTTCTCCTTCATCATGTACTCTAGGGCCTCTCCACACCATCTCTCCAGTAGAACTTTCACATGATTGCTAAGGGCTCCCAGAGACCAGCATAAAAGGTGGAAATTCTCCAAAAGCCCAGATCTAGAACTGGCTTAATGTTACTTCTGTGGTAGTCTATTAGGCAAAGTTTTCACAGGCCACCCAGATCAAAGAGAAGGAGAAACATACCTCTCACTCTCAAGGGAGGACTAAAAGGATTTGTGGCTCCATTGACTCCACCATACTAAAAGTACAATTGAGATTCTTTTAAAAAAAAAATTAAATGTTTTTTTTAAATTTATTTTTGAGACAGAGAGAGACAGAGCATGAGCAGTGAGGGGCAGAGACAGAGACGAAGACACAGAATCCAAAGCAGTCTCCAGGCTCTGAGCTATCAGCACAGAGCCTGAACGTGGGGCTCGAACTCACGGACTGTGAGATCATGACCTGAGCTGAAGGCGGACGTTTTACCGTCTGAGCCACCCAGGTGCCCCGAGATTCTTTTTTTGTGGAGTTCAATGCCCTACATGATTGGTCTTTGGCTACCACTGTAAGTTCATTTTTTCTGCTCATTTTTTTCAAGTAATTAACATTCCTTGCTGTTTCCAATTCAAGACATTTGCACTTGTTGGATAATCCCCAAAATATTTATACCATTTTCTTCCTCTTCATTTAGGCATCAGCTCAAAGGCCACTCCTCAGAGGGTTCTTCTCTCAGATGGCCTGGCTTCTCACTTTCTGAACCCATCTGATTGCTCTTCATAGTCCTACTCAATACCTGACCCTATGTTACCTGTGGTTGGCTTACTCTTTGTCTTTCCACTGGAAGGAAATGTTTTTGTTTTGCTCACCCCTGAATCTTCAGCACTATAAGAGTAGAGGGCACTTAGAAGACTCTCAGAAAATGATTATTAAATGTTGAGGAAATCAAATAACTCCTCTGTCTTCAAGGATATTAACAGTAAAATGGGGAGACCAGATAGCAGTACAGTTACTCTTATTCTCTCAGGCACCTTGTTATAAATGGCTTGACTTGACTTGTATTTATTTCCTATAATTACATGTGGGAAGGTCCCAAATGTAGAGATAGAAAAGAGGCTCCAGAGGGCTTCCTTCCAATCACTAAAGTTGGCAGCCCTCAGTGCTTTCTGTTTGGCTTAAGTACATCAGTATAATCGAAGCATATGTAGTGGGGGAGAATTCTGGGTTTGCAAATGCTCTTGTCTTGCAATGGAGGCATGTGAGTTGGGGTGAAATGTTCAATCAGAGTGAACACTTCTTACTGAAAATTCTAGGATAAAAGTGACTTTAAAGTATTATGGCTCTGCCAGCAGATTGTTTTATCCTTCATCAAATTCCCAGCTCAGAGCCTAGGTCCTGTCACATAATAGGCACTCAATAAAGATTAATCAAATAATAAATTCTATTGGGGATTCTATATGTGGCTTTTGTTTAATTCAAATGTGAGGATTGATGCTTCAAATGAGAACCCTGGCCAACTCTGGGTACCAGCTGGAGGCAAGAGTGTAAAGGGGGTATTCTGAAGAAGTCTCATGACCCATCCTCCCTCTACCTCTGTAAGACTGTTAGGACAGCTGTGGTAGAAAATAACAGAGATCCATTTGAACTAGCTAAAGAAAAGTTATCACCTTGTTGGGAATACTCGGAGGTATTTTATGGAATCCATCAAGTCTGAACACCAAGGCAGAGCTGGGGCGGCCAGGAGGCAGCTGGGTCTCAGAAGGAAGTATAGCTGATGCTTGAAATGCTGGCAAGAGCCTCTTCATCCTTCATTCAGTTTTTCCCTGCTGCATTTTGGCATCTTTCTGTCATGCTGAATACCATTTTTCTACATATGGCAAAAAACATGGCCACCTATAACATTCAAGATTCTTGGCTTTGGCTAAAAGAGGGAGGCTCATGTGACTCTTTCATAAACTCAACTTCAGTAATTGAGAAGAAAGGAAATGTTGATCCAGCTGGTTATAGGTGTAGTATGCTGATCAAATCAGCTGCTGTTAGTGGTGGAGTCAGATAAGAACACAGTGGCTCATGTGGAACTGTAAGGATCAGGGAATGGGAAAATAGTTCTCAGAGAAGGTCAGGGCACTAGTGACTAGACAATCATGTATCTGTCTACCTCAACCACCTTCTAGGTGAAGTTAATCCATATATAATTCCTTCTGAGGGACAGTAGCTTGCCTTCTCCACAAAGCCACATCTTCTATCTACTGATGATTGTGACTTTGCCCCCATATTATTCATAACTTGTACATTAGCCCAGAATGAAATATTGGGCCTGATTAGGTAATTTTCTAAGCAACTTGGAGATTGAAAGATTAGCCACAGGGGCAGATGCTGAAAGGGTGCACTGGGAGATGGCACAAGGTAGACTTGGGCTCAACAGGATAGCCAAATCCCATGCTGCTCAGAGTTATTAGGAAACAAATCAAAAGGTGAGCACAGGAGGGGGCTCAGTGGCATATGACAGAAGCTGATCTTCATGACATGATAGAGGTAGGGGTGGGGTGGGGTGGGATGAGAGATAGGATCCTGAGAGCTGGTTCCTAGAGCTTCCTGGTTTCCTACAGGCATTTAGCTCCAATATCAGCCCACCTATATTAGAGTAAACCTGTATTATGTAAGCTTGGTCTCTGTTCCCTGAAAAAAGAAGTTTGAAAAGAAAGTTTGCTCTTGCATTTTCCTGTCCCCATGTCCCTGGTTGTGTGCACTGGCTAGTTCGGGAGAACTGATCAGGAAATCAAAAGGCTTCGTATTCATGGTGAAAGTTGAGAAGATGAAGAGTGTTTCTGCTCCCCCCATGTTACAAAGGAAACTCTACATGAGGCAGTTACATAGTTAAACATTTGGCCAAAGGTCAGATGTCATGAAAAGATTTAAAACAGGTGTTTCCATCCTAACTCCAAAGAGTTTTCATTCTTTCATTCTGGCCTTACCTTTGGTTACTTACAAAAACTGATAGGGTCCTAGGACTTTAATTGATCTAATAAATAACATTTATAAGAATGTTAGGCACATGCATTATGAAGTTTAAATTTACCTGTTTTGTGTCAAACACACACACGTACACTCACACACTCTCTCTCTGTCTCTCTCTCTCTCTCTCTCTCTCTCTCTCACACACACACACACACATGACTCAAGAAGAGAAAAACTACATAGTTCTACATTAAATCATTATTGCCCTCTGAAAATATTTTACTTATAAGGTAAATTTTTTCCATAGGAATTGATTGACTAACTTTGATTAAAGCTATTGGAAATACAATTTTTAAAAATTATCTTCTTAATTAAATTTACTATTTAATTTAAATGTAATAATCATTGCTTAATCAATACACATAGTGGGTTGAATAGAGGCTCCCCCCAAAGGATATATCCACGTCCTAATCCCCAATACCTGTGCATGTGACCTTATTTGGAAAAATAGTCTTTGTAGGTTTAATTATGTTGAAGATTTTGAGAGGAGATCGTCTAGATTGTCTGAGTGGGTCTTAAAGACAAGTGTCCTTGTAAATGACGTAAGAGGAGAAAACACAGACATGGAGGGGTGAGTCATGTAAAGACTGAGGTAGAAATTGGAGACATGTGGCCACAAGTCAAGGAATACTGAAAGCCCCCAGTTACTGGAGGAGGAAAAGAAGCATTCTCCCCCAGAGAATTTCGGGAAAGCTAGGACCTGCTGACACCTTGATTTTGAACTTTTGATCTTCAAAATGTTGAAAGACTTAGACATTTCAGAAAATCAAAGCCTTTCTCTTTGGCTATTTACTTGCCTACACTAATCTGTATAGGATGCTACCTGTTCCCTGTTCCTTGCATCCAATTACCTCCTTTGCTAAAAAAAAAAAAAATAAATAAAAAGCCATCCTCCTTCATGAATCTTCTGTCAGCATCTCAGCTTGTTTTAAGCTCACTTCTGTGCCCCATGCCTTTTCTAGAGTCTGAAATTACATGAGAAGTAGATTTGGAGATGGTTCCAATGTGATATGCCCTGACCATCTCTTTCCAGATAGGTTAAAGTTATAATATAGCAACCAGTCTTCTGCTCTTTCTATGAAGTCCCTCCTCTCAACTGGCAGATTGAATTGTTATTTGCATATAGTACTAGACATAATCTTTGGGATTCTTACACACACACACACACACACACACACACACAAAACTGCTGGGAACTGTCTCACAGGGCTAGGGCTAGGCTTGCTCGTTCTCTCTCTTAAATCTACTGAACATTTAAAATGGAATTTGAAATCATCAATTAAACAACAAGGTAACCAACTGAATGAGAGACAGTGTTTGTGAATAACATATCTGACAGGGGGTTCATATTGACAATATGTAAAGACTTTATACAACTCAAGACCAAAAAAACCCAAATAATCCAATTAAAATGAGCAGAGGACCTGAATAGAAATTTTCCCAAATAAAACATACAAATGGCCAACAGACACATGAAAAGATGCTCAGCATCACTAATCATTAGGTAAATGCAAATCAAATCCACAGTGAGTTACTACCTTACTTGTCAGAATGGCTGCTATCAAAAAGACAAGAAATAACAAGTGTTGGCAAGGATATGGAGAAAAAGGAACACTTGTCTACTGTGGGTGGGAATGCAAATTGGTGCAGCCACTCTGGAAAACAAAGTGTATGAAGTTTCCCCAAAAAAAGTAAAAGTAGGATTATCATATGATCCAATAATTCCACTACTGGGTGTCTACTAAAGAAAATTGAAATGCTAATTCAGAAACATATATGCACATTTATGTTTATTGCAGCATTATTTATAATAGTCAAGATATGGAAGCATCCATATCCATAGATGAATGTCCATCCATAGATGAATGGATGAATGGATAAAAAAATTGTGGTGTGTGTGTGTGTGTGTATATATATATATATATATATATTGAAATATTCATAGCCATAAAAAAATGAGATGGACCTAGAAAGTATAATGTTAAGTGAAATAAGTCAGACAGGGAAAGACAAATACCATGTGATATTACTCATATGTAGAATTTAAGAAACAAAACAGACAAACAAACAAACAAACAAAAACCAAAAAATCAGACTCTTAAATACAGATAACAAGTTGGTTGCTTCCCGAGGGGAGGTGAGTGGGAGAATGGATGAAATGGATAGAGGGGATAAAGAGTACATTTATTGTGATTCACACCAAGTAATGTATAGAATTATTGAATCATTATATTGTATACATGAAACTAATATAACCCTGAATGTTAATTATACTTCAATAAAAAAATACAAAACAATACAATTTGAGAGAAACATTTGTCAAATACACATAGCAGTTTTTTTACATCAAATTTGGCTCGTTAGGATGAGTCCTTTATTGAATGTTTTCCTGACATAAGCCATTATTTCTTGTTCTAAGTTGATAGGAAACTAAACAGCGCAAATGAACTTTACCACCCCTTCCCAGATTTGCTCTCAGATTTCCTAATATATCTGTGCTGTCTTAGGGCCCCCTGACTACTAACAGTCCCTTTGCTACCAACACCTTCAGAAGTGATATGAAAGATATTTGAAAACAAACTGATAATCTCCTAAAACACTGAAGAAGTAGGAGAGGAAAGTGGGCATTATGGCTAATGTTAACTTTAAATTAAACACAGCACTCCCCTTCTCATCACACACACACACACACACACACACACACATACACACACACACACACAACTAGTCAGAATTATTTATGTAAATGTTTTAAAGAATGGGGCTAGAGATATTTTTCTTCTCAGCAGCCTTTTGAATAGTTTCTATCTTTTTCATCTATTTTCATCTAAGTTGTACTTTAATGTCTTTTAACTGTATAGTTTTATGTGTCACCACTGATGCTAGTCGCCAGATAAATACAGCAGAGTGCTGGCATAGATCTTCTTTATGGGGTATATATATACAAAGTTGCTTCCACATTTGTACACGTGTTCCATATTTTTGGAACCTGAAACTGACAGGAGAAATAATAAACCAACTTTGTAAAGTAACAGATTCCCAATAGTTTAAGGCATTGAAGAAATCTTGACAACCCTCTTTATTATGATGTATAGACAACATTCATTCAGCAGCAAACATTTATTTTCTTGCTACCAAGTTCTAGGCACTCTGCTAGGCTTTGGGGATACCACCATGACTAAAATATGGGCTGTGCTTGTGACTTTTAAGTCTTGAGAGGCAGGCGTGGGTATAAATGAACTGAAACAAAACAATGCAATAATTTAAATGGAATGTTGTGGGAGCACATAGGAGAAAGCCACCAACATTTTCCAGCAGTAGGGTCAGCAAAAGCTTTAGAGCATGATGAAATTCAGTGGCTTTCTGAGACCAAAGAGTTAACTGAGGTAGATTCAGTGCTGAAAATAGCATTTATTCTACCTGAAAAAATAGGACAGTAAGTGGGTGACAAATTGCTCCATGTTTATTTCTTCTTTAAGAAATGGAAATATTACAAGTCTCTGTGAACAATTTTTTCTGCTTGCTAAGGTCTGCCCCTAGCTCATGTGGGAGAAGAAAATAATGAAAAGTAGCTATGATAGTTGCCTTCAAATATTTGAGGTGCTGTCATATGGAGAAAGAATAACACTTACTCAAAGATACTCCAATGGGTCATGGTTGGGACCCAAAGGCAACAATTACAAGGAAGGAGATATTAGCTCCATGTGAGAAAGAGAGCTATCTCTAGTGGAACTGGCTGCCTTTTAGGAGTAGTGAGCTTCCCATCACCAGCAGGATTTGAGTAGAGCCTGGTGATCATGTCTGGAGGAATAACCAAGCTAAGGTTTCTTTTAACCCAATGTTTTTTTTTTGTTTTGTTATTTATTTATTTATTTTTATTTTTTTTATTGGATACATACATTTGTGTGAATTAGGAAGCAGAAAGAAGCTTTGGGGGAAGGATGAGGAAATAAGGCACAATGGTGATGCTTAAGACAAAGGATCTTCATTTCCTCCTCGATCTCCAAGTGGAATAATTACACCTATTAGCCACTCAAACTTCTTCAGGTCTCTGGAGGGAAAGATGTATGAATATTATCATTCTGGTCCTATAGAGGAGGGAGCCTCTACAGCTCAGCAAGGATAACATCTATCTTCCATTAAGATAGAAGTACAAGGCTTATTTCATTATGAGATGTTGGAGGCTTGCAGATTCTCAGAAGAAAGGAAAGCAGAAGGGCAAAGTAGTGTTTATTTATAAAGCCAGATTTTACATACAGTGCCCGCCAAGGATTTAATGTCGCGCTTCAAGTGAATAAATCCCTCCAGTGTCAGAGACATAAGACGTTGTCAAGCTGCCTCTGAGACAATGTGATCATAAAGTCTTAGAACCGAAATACCTCCAGTCACCTTGGTAAGAAAATAATCCTCTCTCAAGTGATGCTTTGAAGTTTAATGGAGTTGCTCCCTATCCAGTAAATGAAATCTGGAGTTGTGTGTGGCAGTGCTGTGCTGCTGAAGAGGGCTTCAAAGCAGAGGAGGGATGCTTCTCTCTCTCTCTTGGAGTCCTCCCCAGGATGACCCCAATCTGCTTTTATAGCCCCATTTCCCATAACTGTCCTACATGAAACATATGCCTCAGCCAAACTGTCTACTCCACTTGCTCAGAAAGGCCATGGAGAAGAGTTCAAGCCAGCAGACCTGCTGGAGCTGTCCAGGGAGTGCCCCATCTTTTAATGTGGGTTTAGCTGAACGGTCAGGATACAGTTTAAATGAAGGCCAGGCTGGAAATTTGGACCC
This sequence comes from Panthera uncia, assembly GCF_023721935.1. Classification (NCBI taxonomy): domain Eukaryota; kingdom Metazoa; phylum Chordata; class Mammalia; order Carnivora; family Felidae; genus Panthera; species Panthera uncia. The sequence continues at coordinate 84,308,658 of NC_064808.1, read as the reverse complement.
GATAAGCATAAAAGCATCTGATCAGGTGACCATGGGTAGAAGGAGCCTGGTAAGACTGCCCTATCCTGACAGTGAGATCCTGGCCATGTCACTTTTGAGTCCACATGGGCATAGAGAATGAGACAGGTGGAGCATGGTGATTAGTCTGAGGTCAGGAAAAGAATCTCCAAGGCAGGAGATGGGGTATCAGCAACCTGGGGACCATGTCAGTCATGGGACTTGTCCCCCGAAAGAGGAGTTTTATCGAAAAAGGCTTGCAACCAGATGCCATTTCAATGTGGGATCACTGGAGAGGACTAACTGCCATTAAGACAACATTCTTCACAGAAGTGAAGGGCACATCTGGTCCTGTCGTTGCTGTGTGCCAGAATCTTGACTCCGATCATCAGGAAGGATCTGACCTCACAGACCTGGCAGTAATATATAACAATGGCCAGAGAGATTCTTTACTGTAGAGCTTTGTGAGAGTGACAAAAGGATTTAAGTGTGACAGAACTCGCAATGTGTAATGAGAACTATCTGCAGTTCCTTTTACATCGCAATATAGAGCAAAGGCAGTACATCTTTTCAGTTTCTTTTCAGTAAGAAATTGATGATAATCCTTACTGCAGTTTAACCCTTTTGGCTCTGATATAATCTGGATCCCTCTTGAGTATTTCCAATATTTCCCTTACCTCAAAATATCTGCTAGTATAAATGTGCCTTGCCTAAGGAGCTTATTTGCCACAAGTCCTGAGTCATTATTAGCCGAGTTCTATGTAAATCTATACTTGCCCATCATGTTTCTCATATAGCTGGTTGCGCTGACATGTCTCTGAGGTACTCTATCCTGAGTACCATTTGACCCCTACCTGAACTGAATGAGGCTAGGTGGATAGATAGGAACCAGATCAGAAATGGCCAGAAATGGGCTGTCACACTGTCTTGAAGGCCTAGCCTTGAGCTTTATACTGTGGCAAGTGGAGGGTCACTGAAGGCGATTAAGCATGTCAGTAGAAGAGTCTGTAAGCAAAAGAGTGACAGTGCACAGAGAGAAACTAAATCCTGGGAACCTATGGAGTGGAATCTGATTTATCTCTCTTCAGGCTGAACCCACTTCATATATCCTCCCAGGCAGAGTGGGACGCTGGTAGCGACATGTTAATTGTTCACATAGTGCATAGATATACAGGGAAGATTCTCAAATACTTGAATTTGGAAGTGCAGGGTAGAAATGGATGAAACAAAGATAGATTTGAGAGGGTATAGAGGTACTTGCTGATGAGAACATAGTTAACTTTATCATTTGAAGGTTGAATAAGAAGAAATTATTATATAGAGAATCAAAGCTGTCCTTTATCTGCAAGGGATCTGATGCTTTTTGACTTAAATCCAGTACGATTGTTTGGCCTTCTGAAGCCTGTGAGACTTTGCATTTTTAGGAAGACTTTGTTAATAGCTGGCTCAGTGATAGAGACATGGAAGAGATACTTGTATACAATTTAATTCTCCTGTTCTGTGAAGGCCCAGCTGATCTTATAAGCGATCAGCTTGGTGGTGGGTAGAGTAACACTGAAAGATTCTTTAAGGCCATTAGTTCTTCCTGTCTGTCAGTCTAGGAAAAGAAGGACAGGATGAGCAATTGAAGTTGCAAAGTGAAGATAAATTTCTATCAAAACTGGAAAACAAATGGGGAGCCTCAGGCAAAGATGATCAAGTAGGGTCACTTTTGGAAGTGGAATGTTTCTTGGATAAAAAAGTAAAGTCCCTTGGTTAGAAGAAAGAGGGACACTGTATGATTGTACCAAAGACTGTCAAATTGATACTGTTACCTCTGATATGGATGGTGTCAGAGGTAAAACTCAGTACCCAGGGAATGGGGCCAGTTAGGGTTTGGCAAGAATTGGAAGAGATTTTCAGATTTTCTGAATACTGATGCACAGAAATCTGGATATTTTGGCATCTTATTGATAAATGATCATCACGTTTCTGTCACTGAGACCTAAAGGATGAATTGTAGCTAATGAGGCAAAGGATAGGTGGTGATAACGAGTTAACTCTCAAATAGTCCTGGAAAGAGGGGTGCCTGGTTGGCTTAGCCAGAAGAGTGTGTGACTCTTGATTTTGGGGTCATGAGATTGAGCTCCATGTTGGGGTGTAGAGATTGCTTAAATAAATAAATAAACTTAAAAATAAATTAAAAAATAAAGTAGTCCTGGAAAGAGACTACTAATCTAAAAGCTTAAGAGCCAGAAATACCATGTTGAAGGTATGACATAGTAAAGGAAGAGGAATCACAAGAAATAGGTTCATGAAAATCATTCTAGGTCATTTTGAAGAATTTAGGCAATGAGGGCCTTTAAATGATTTTTTAATTTTAAATTGTAGAATAAAGTGACCTGTTGAGATTTGGAACTCAGGTAGTTAATGATGATGGGAGGTTTGAGATAGGGAGACCAATTAAGGGGCATTGGATGATGCAGGCAAGGGATGATGCATTTCTTTTTTTAAAAAAAATTTTTCTTAACGTTTATTTATTTTTGAGACAGAGAGAGACAGAGCATGAACGGGGGAGGGTCAGAGAGAGGGAGACACAGAATCTGAAACAGGCTCCAGGCTCTGAGCTGTCAGCACAGAGCCCGACGCGGGGCTCCAACTCACGGACCGTGAGATCATGACCTGAGCCGAAGTCGGACGCTTAACCGACTGAGCCACCCAGGCGCCCCAGGGATGATGCATTTCTGAGCTAAGGCCTTGGCTGCAGGCATGAAGCAGGTGACATGGATTTAAAAAAAATGGAAATTACAATGGGTCTGACTTGGTGATTGTATTAGAGTTCTCCAGAGGAATGGAACCAATAAGGATCTACAGTATATAGAGAAAAAGGGGAGATTTATTATGAAAATTAGCTTATGTGATTATAGAGGCCAAGAAGTCCCTTGATCTACAGTCTGCAAGCTGGAGACCCAGGGAAGCTGGTGGTGTAATTCCATCTGAGTCTGAAGGCCTGAGAGTCTGGGGCCAATTATGTAAGTCCCATTCTGAGTCTGAAAGCCTGAGAACAAAGTACAACCAATGTCTTTGTCTGAGGGCAGGAGTAGATGGATGGCTCAACCCAAGCAAATTAACCCTTCCAATGCCTTTTCTGTTCTATTCGGGGGCCCTGGACAAATTGCATGATAACAGCACATACAGTTGAGGGCAATCTACTTAACTCAGTCTACAAATTCAAATACTAATCTTTTTTAGAGACACCCTCCCATACACATCCAGGAATAATGTTTATCTGCTATCTGGGTATCCCTTAGCCCAGTCACATAAAATTAACCATCACAGTGATGAATTAATGAAAAGTCAGAGGGAAGAGACAAAGATGACTGCCAGGTTTCAGATTTGGATGCTTTCAGTTAAAGCTGATGATGGTGGGACAATCAATTGTGACAAGAAAATTTAGGCAAAGGGGAAGGTCTGGGGAAACAGGGTCACCCATTTTTAGATATGCTGAGTGTGAGATATTATTGTGAGACAAGCAAGAAAAAATATCCATCTGAAGCTCAGTAAGAAGTCAAGGCTGAAGATTTGATTTAGGAGATGTTCACTTGTGGGTGGCAATTAAGATAATGAAAGCGGATGTGTTGGCTTAGGGAAAGCCTTAAGTGTATATGAGTCAGAACACATGGGGCCTATGGTGATCAGGTGTTCTGGGCCTTGGAGATTCATTCCCTCCCAATTTTGACAGCTCAGCAAGATGCCAACTAGGCAGTTCTGAGTAAGCTCAACAGAACAGGGGGATATCCGTGGCTGAACTCCAGAGCCTTTCCCTTTTCCTGATAATGCTATTCTTTGAAAAGGGAATTCCCACTGCTGAATTGACTAGATATGCCCTTGTCCCCTTATCACTTCTTCTATAAATGTGTAGTGTAATACGAATTTATACAAGTCTCTTGTAGGGGCCTTTCCACAGTGCATACAGCCATGTCTGGCCTGGACACAGTTCCTCGTGGGTAGGGATGAAGACTGCATGTGCTCTGCCATTTCTCACTTGCAGATATTTTTTCAATAATTCTTACATTTTTAATGCATGATACTAACTGTGGTGTGTGTGTTTGTGTGTGTGTGTGTGTGTGTGTGTGTGTGTGACCCCTTTTCCTGACATCTATCATTGCCTAACTTGGGGAAATAGACTAGGCTTAATGAAATGACCTAAAAACCAAGGTTCAGGCTAATACTCCCAGGGCCCTCCCTGGAAGTTACCTAGAAAGATTAGAAACATGTAATTTATTCCAATCAGAAGTCAGTGCAGTTTTATGTAAATGACATGACTTTCAATTTTCTTTTGGAGTACTGGCATGAAATTCCATAATAAAAATAAAAGCCAGACCCTTTTTTTTTTAAATTTTTTTAATCTTTATTTTTGAGAGAGAGAGAGAGAGAGAGAGAGAGAGCGCATACGTGGGGGAGGGGCAGAGAGAGAAGGAGACAGAATCCGAAGCAGGCTCCAGGCTCTGAGCTGTCAGCACAGAGCCCGATGCGGGGCCCAAACTCACAGACCACGAGATCATGACCGGAGCCGAAGTCGGACGCCCAACCGACTGAGCCACCCAGGTGCCCCAAAGCCAGACCCTTTAAGCCTATCTTTGAAAGGAGACTCTTATGGAAGGGAAGGGCTCCCAGAACTCAGGACTCATATTCTTCCACTAGAAACTCCTTTTTTAAGTTTCTGACATTTACTGTCTTGGTCAACTCAGCACAATGGGGGCATCTTTACTCTAAAACCTTCCCCTTTATAACCCTTATGGTAAGGCTCAGTGTTTTAATTAATTATTTCAAAATTTTATAAACACTCAGTAACTCAAATGAGATGTAACTCAAATTAAGGATTTTTTTTAATGACATGTATTTCATAGCAAATAATTACTGTTTGCTCCATGCAGGGAATGATCAGAGGTGCATTACATGTAGTAACTTATTTGACCTTCATAACAACTCCATGAGGTAAGTCCTGTGATTATTCCCATTTTAAAGATAATGAAGGGATGTAGAATAAATGATTTTTCCAAGATTACTCATTGAATTAGTTGGGAGTCAGGATAGGAATGAAAGCAGTTTGTCCTCAGGGCCCTTGCTCTTAGGTACTCTGATACATAGCCTTCTAGTAGTAAACAGAGAATAACAGCCATCAAAGCAAACTTGCAATCTGTGGCTTGACCTCTGAGGTTTGGAGTCCTCTCTATAAATAGTCAATGGCAGGTGGGAAATAATTCCTCCCTTTTTGCTGCTATACTAGTCCCTTTTTCTAGATATCAGTTCAGCACCCATTTCCCAGGCATACACACTTCAACTTCTTCCACCAGAAGCACAGGCCCTACAGATCCAAGACTAGAGAAAGAGATAAAAGCACGCCTTTCCTCTCTAAGGCCTGCTTTCTATAGTCTGGAGTACTGTATCTGTTTTTTTTTTCTGGGAGATTGTCAACAGGAATTATGTCCTTTTTCTTCATTGGCCCTACTTCCCACAAGGGAGCAGGTCTCAGCTCTGTATTTTCATCAACAGAACAAATCCAAAGTACATACAGGAATTGCCCACTTGTACCACCACCAGGTAGTTGACTATGTGGGGTGGTTGGCAATTTCCTGGTTCCTCCAGGTGGAACTCACATCTCTCTCCCTCTCTCTTTGGTCTTCATTGTAACTGTGTCATGATTTAATCATAACTCCTGCCATAGTTTCCTCCTGTTAGTCTGTAAGCATCTTGAGGACAGTGATTTGCCCTGTTTCTGTAGCACATAGCTCTCAATTGCACATGGTGGGTTCCTATAAAATATGTGTTCAATGGATAAATGAGTGAATAAATAAACTTAATGTAGTTAATCCTATTTTTTAGCTTTCAGGTTCCTGACCTCAGGTCCCTTTCTCCAAAGGTCTCCTGAGTTTTTGAGTCTATTGAATATTTTAAACAAAACGAGATCACACAATTTAGTGGTAACTTAATATATTCCTGCAGAATCTTCTATTAATTAACTGAGTGATTTAACAACAATGGACTTTATTGTCATTTTATAGTGCTTTGCTAATACTTCATTTTTATTCTCATCTTATTTTCCCACCCCCTAATCTGAAACAATTTTTACTATCTTCCATGCAGCACTTTTTATTCCTCATAATCAATATTAATTTCATTCTAAGATCGTATTTTGAGATGGAGCTGTTTGCTTGGTTCAAGTTTGGAGATCAAGAGGAGTTTGTAAAATCTGTGTTTTCAAAGAAAATTTCTTATTAAGATAATTATCTGCCAGGCTAGCAGGTTAATTTCAATACCATTGTTGCAGAACTCACACATTGATGTATTTCTGCTTCAAGGTGATTGGGTCACTCTTTGAGAAAGGTTGCCACAGCTTGGGTGAAGCAGGCATGGAGGGGAGAGGGAAAGGAATCCAACAAGCAGGTGGCGTTCTCCCCATCGCCCTGGATTTCTGTACAGTTGGCACGGCCAGGCTTGGCCTTGGGAGACTGAAGCACACCTCTCCAAGCTCTCAGAAGCATTTGACACTGTACGGAATGAAGGTTCTAGGAACAAAGCCATCCATGGGAGGGGGCTAATGGGAAAAGAAGGTGGGGGAGAGCCGGTGAACAGCTCTCCAAAGATAACTTTCAGGAGAAGTGATCTGAGAACACATTTGGGGATATTTGTGGGGGATTTTTGCTCCACATTCCAAGTACTTTGTTAATTCAAGACACTCCATTTGTCATAAAACTTAAAAGGGTTTCGGTAGAATTTTTTTTATTAAGATGAATAATAGGGTTTACTAATTCATCATTTAAAAAGGCAAAAGTTGCTATACAATTGCAGAACAGGAGCAAAAGAAGAAATCATTTCTGTTCTTTCTGGAATCAGCGTTCTGAAAATTCAGAGTGTGCCTTTCTTTTCTTGGCTTGGATTTTTTTTTTTTTTTTTTTTTGTCAGAAGAATGTTATCAATTGAGTAATTATGCAAGGATTCACATGGGGGAAAGGCAGAAAATGGAGATAACTCTTTTAAAAGAAAACGTAAATAGCATCATGGCTTATTCAAAAAGAAGGCCTACTGATTCATAAATAGATCCATGGGCTGGTGGAGCTAGAGGCAGAACTAGCATCCAGACGAGGGGAACACACACATTCACTGACTTCTTTTCTCTCCATTCTCTGATTTAAACAACTAAATGAAAATGGTCCTCGAATCTCTTCTCCTGCTCCCTCTCTCCTTCTATGTTTCTTTCTCTTCTCTCTCCTGCTCAACCCTCACTCCAAATTTCTCTCCTATACCTCTCATAATACGTGCTAATTTTAAAAGCTATGTTATTTTCTTCAGGCTTTGTGTTCTTTGCTCTCATGTGAGCAATAGGTACCCATTAAACATATTTTAATTGCTTCTTTGCTGTCAATGTCATTTTGTGCTACATTGTGTATGTTCATTTTTATCACTTAATTTGATCTTCAAAAGCACCCTGGAAGGAGGTAGGGAAGTGTCTTCCCCAGTTTTGTCAATGGGGAAACCCAAACAAAGACCATTCCATTGGCCAGGCTGCCTTGACCAGCAAGGGGACGGCCTTAGGACCATAACCCTGCTTCTACACTCCAAGGTGCTAATTTTTCCACCCTTTCCAGCTCCCATGGACTATTGCAGTATTTCCTAAGCTGTCTCACACATTCACTCTTGCCACTCTGCCATATTTTCTCTAAGGAGGAGCTCAAGTGACCTTTTAATTTTTTTTAATTTTTAATTTTTTAATGTTTATTTATGTTTTTGAGGAAAAGAGAGACAGAGCTTAAGTGGGGGAGGGAACAGAGAGGGGGAGACACAGAATCTGAATCAGGCTTCAGGTTCTGAAGGGTCAGCACAGAGCCCAATGTGGGGCTTGAACTCATGGACTGCGAGATCATGACCTGAGCTGAAGTTGGATGCTTAACCGACTGAGCCACCCAGGCTCCCCTCAAGTGGCCTTTTTAAAATGCAGACCTGGTCTTGCCTGTCATGGCATAAATGGCTTCACTTCACTCATGGGATAAACGCCAGTATATTTCACATGGCCACAGGCCCTGTGGGGTTTGGCTCCACCTGTGTCTGGCTTCATCTTGCCCTGTGTTCCCCATCTGCTTTCCACTCTGAGCACATTGCTATTTTTTCAGCCACTTGTTTTCTTCTGCTCCCTCCTGCCTCAGCCTCTTTGCTCTGCATGAGATGGTCTTCTCTCCTCACTTCTGTCCTTCAGATATTGGCTTTAATATTGACACTTTGAGAAATCTCTGACAATTCCCCCCTACCCCCACCCCTGGTCAGATCCCTGTCTTCTGTCTGCTCAGGGCATAGTTGAAATTTTATACTTATGTGTATGAAATGTCACATAAACTTTACAAATATTTGAAGAACATGTATCTCCTCAGATGGACTTTAAGCTCCATGAGGCCACAGGCTATGTCTTTATTTGCTTACAACTATATGCTCAAAAAATATTTATTGAGCCAAGCCAGGGATAGTAGAATTGAACTGTGGAGAGGCCAAGAAAATATGACTTTTCAATGTGACTCATCTTGGGAGGGTGTGACTTTGAAGCCTGGTCAGTGTAACAATTTCTTTAGGGATTGAGTAGAACACAATGGTTAAGTATGAAAATGAAACAATTTGAAGATTACCTTGAAGACTAACAGAAACCGTTAAAAAAGGCAGTAGAACACAGTTATCCAAGAGCCCTGTCAAATGGTATGCCTTTGGTGAAGTCTATCCTGATCAATCTGGGCACAGTTGGATATTTTCTGCTCTTCTTCCCTTTCCACACTGCGCAGTCCTAATTGTTATAAATGCCTGTATCTCCAACTCAACTCCATCTGTCGTAGGGCAAGGATCATGCTGTATTTCTATTTGCCTTCTATCTCACATGATCCCTAACATGGCAGGAACTTAACTAATATTTGTGAAATGAATTTAAGTTGCATTTATTAAGGAAAGCCAACCACACCAAAATATAATCAGAAAGAACCACAAGCTAGCATTATGTGAGGGTTGGAAGACCAACTGGGTCACAAGCCAAAGGGAAGCCATTTTCAGTGTCATTGTTTTACCTCTCCAACTCCTACATCTGCTTCACCTAAATGTTGATAAGAAATTAATCATAAAAATCTTATTTTTATTATTATCATCCCAGATTAATCATATCCCTTCCATAGGATGCTTGTGGTTTGGTGGAAAAATGGTGAGCTTTGTTGTCATATACGCTGGTTCTAATTTTGCCACTCGTTAGGTCTATGACATTCGACAAGTGGCCTGGGGTCAGGCTGCTCACCATGGAGTAGAGATAATATAATCTTCTGAAAATTGTCACATGGCTTGTTGGACAGGTACAAATTTCACTAGCATGTGAGCATCTCAGCCTTTCTTGTCTCCTGCCCCATCAGTCCCAGCCCACCAAAGAACATTTTGTCTTTGTGGCAGCTAGTACAGCTTTCCTTCCTCCTCCTTCCTGATAAGAATTCCATCTTTGACAGCTAGTTCTGTAATTTTATGATGTAGAATCCAGTGAATGAATACAGCCATGTCTAGAGAGGTGGGAGTTAACCGAGAAAGAAATAAAAGACCGGAGCCTCATGGCAGGAGCTTTGGGGCTGCTGGGAGGGTGTGAGGCACTTAGACAGGGCTCCCTGGTGGCTGTGGGGCAGCAGAGAACTGGAGTTGAGGTCACAGTGCTTGTTTGCTTGCTACTAGGTAGTATTGCCCTATCTTAGGAGTTGGATTCTCTTTTTTTTTTTTTTTTTTAAATTTTTTTTTTTAACGTTTATTTATTTTTGAGACAGAGAGAGACAGAGCATGAACGGGGGAGGGGCAGAGAGAGAGGGAGACACAGAATCGGAAGCAGGCTCCAGGCTCTGAGCCATCAGCCCAGAGCCTGACGCGGGGCTCGAACCCACGGACCGCGAGATCGTGACCTGAGCTGAAGTCGGACGCTTAACCGACTGAGCCACCCAGGTGCCCCAGGAGTTGGATTCTCTTAATGTAGTTTGAAAGAGTTAAAACTGCAATCCCTTTAAAACTTATGTATGACTTTTGGACTGTAATTCTTTGAATGAAACTACTCCAAGACTGAGCCACAAGGAAGCCCTGGATCTTAATGGTATGTGTATTGAGATGATTAGATGAATATTATGGGCACTTAATACATTACTCCTATTCTCCTCATATCCTATGACCTTACTGACACTGTCTGAGTCAGATAAACAAATTGGTGAGGAAGATGAAGGGAGGTCTTGATGTAGGTCACCTGAAAGCCCCCTTTGCTTCAACTATTTGAGTGTGTCTAGGGAAATATATTTGGGGTTTTAATTATTTAGATAATTGATTTGAGTCTCCACTTCACTTGCCTTTCAAGTCAGAAAACACTGCAGGCTTGCTGCAAAGTTGGCTTCTGGGGTTTACTTTTCTTTCCATTGTTGTTTATTGAAAATGGTGAATGAAACCTAATGTTCTCCAGACAGTTGTCAATCACAGCAAGATACTTGGGTCCGATTGGCTAGATGTGAGTTGAGGAGCAGATCTGCCTCGGGCCAGAGCTATGCGATGATTCAAACTTCCAGAGCCAGGCTGACCTTTCCAGTAGATGTTGGCAGGTTCAGGGCTCTGCAGAGAGGACAGCCCCTCTGAATGGCAGTTCCCAGAAAAAAAAAAAAAGAAGAAGAAGAAGGAGAAGAAAAAATAAATCACAAGTAGAAAAAGAGATTTTAACATCAAAGGAAATAAATGCTATGAAAGTCAGAGAAGTTTCTGATGATTTAGACCTCATTGGTGGCTGGCTGCCTTTCCCTCTTGACTCTCTTGTCTGTATTCTGGGGAAAATGGAGGGAAACATTCTCACTGATTTTTGTCAAGTGAAAGATGCTTAATATGGTAATCAGCCCCTTCTGAGGAGAATGTATGTAGAAGCACAGCCCCAGCAGCAATGATTATACAGTCCCTAATTGTCTCTCGTGTCGGCTCAGACCAAAGAAGATGAAGGGGACAGGGAGGGAGCCACCAAAAGAGGAAATTTTAATCATGTACCAAGAGGCATTCTGGACTTCTCAAACCATGGGGAGAAAAGCTGGTGGTTGGTGGCGGGAGGGTGGGGGAACGGTACAAATCCTGTTTTTTTACCTTGATACTTACTGAAACTGATTTTTGTCATTACTTTTGTTTTAATTTCCATAGCTTGATTCCCCCCACAGGATTTGGGCATTTGCTTAGGAAACTGTGCTGAATCCTAATCTGCTTGCTTCCTCACATGCCCAGTGAAGTTGGCATTAGAGGGGGTGAGGGGCAGCCTTTGGACAGAAGTGACCTGGTCCTGGGAACCTCAGGTGACTGGACAACAGTGGCTGCTGCTCTCTTATTCATGACTGTTTTTGGGTTTTGTCCTCAGAAGCATTTTGGGGTGGAGTCCTTGAAGAGCAAGCCTTGCTAAGGTGCCCTAACATGCTCTCACAACATTTACCCATCATCCATCCATTCTGTTCTTTACTTGGAGGTAAAGTGAAGTGGTGAAAACAGTGAAGCTTTGGGTCCAATGAACCTGCTTTGTTCCCTGACACCTCTGCCACAGGAAAGGCAGATAGTTACTATCTACTCAGTAGGATGGTTGCGTGGAACACATAACTGTTGGGAGTGGTAAATAGACCCCTAGAGCAATAGAAAGAGAGAGCAAGTAGAAATGCCTAGCTCACTGCCTGGCATGTAGTGGGTGCTTGATACAAGGTAAGAGCATTTGGTCATCCTGCAAACCCTGAGGGCTGATGCTATTCTGGATACCAAGCAAGGTACTGGGGTCACAGGAGGCAAAATGTGCATCCCACAGGGAGCTGCTTGGAAATCTAAGATTATTTTTAATTTCTTCCACAAAGAAACTACAGATTATACTGTAATCTTTGGGAAGGTAGCAGCCATGCCTGGAGATGTTGTGTAGCACAAGAGGCAGGCACACATTTTTGACATATTAATGATATTCTCCTACCATGAGCAGCTTCAGTGTGCCTTTGGGCTGGTTCCATCACTGGTGATTAAGGAAACAAACACATGGGCTTGTAATAAACATTGTTAGTGAGTGCTGCTGCTGCTGCAGAGTATTAAAAAAAAAGCCTTGTGGGTGAGAAACAAAGGGTTTAAGGGACAATCTAACCTTATCTTGCATTGAAGGTCCACAGAAGTCTGAGGCCTGCAGAAGTGGGACCCCATTATTATAATGACTCTATATACAACCTCTTTCAAAAAATATTCCCTGTCTTAATTAAGAAGTAATGAATGTGTAAATTGCCAGCATCTCTAGCAGAGCTTAATGAAAGGAGATACTTCGGGGTGAGAAAGAGGATAGGATCTTTATGTGTCTCATAAATCAGTGCTTCTGAAACTGTATTTACATAGATATCACACAGGAATCTTATTAAAATACAGATTCTGATGCGGTTGGTCTGGGGTAGGGCTTGAGAGTCTGCATTTCTAAAGGTTCTGGGTGCTGCTGGCCCTCAGACCACATATTGAAAAACAAGGCACTCAATTAGCACATGTCAGTAGCTCTCTCTGCTCCCTGCCCTGAGAGAGTATTGCCCCTCTGCCAGAGGCAGGAAGGTCCTGATTCATTGAACAGCCTTCTTGGACCACTTTTTCCATCTCACTGATTCTGTTTCAGCTGAGAATCCACTTGATTCACCAGGTACATTCTCCCCAAACTCCTGGAGACACAGCTCCTAGAGAGACAAACAAACAATGACTCTTTGGGGACTTCTGTCCACAGCTCAGTGGGTGAGAGACACACCACTTCCCAGGGTTTAACCAGCAAGAATTCTCTCTCTGCTGGCTGCTGCTCTTCCCGTGTTTGGACAACGATGATTAAAGGCCCACACGCTTCCAGCTAAGTGTTGGTGATTGGCTGGCAGGCTTGAAAACACCAGCTTTTCCAGAGGTCGATAAGCATTGGGGAAATATTTTTCATGCTGAGCAGGACTACGCAAATTGCTCAGCATCTGGAACAAATTGCCGTATAGGTACCTGGGCTGCAGAGGAGCAGGAGAAAAAAAGGCTGCCGTCAGAGAAAGAAACAGAGCCTCCTGATTCAGCAGGCAGGAGATGGGAACCTGCCTGGCCATGGGATGCTGTGTAGCCTCTGTGTTCAGTGGTGGGGAGCAGCATTCCCCTGGAAGGGCTGACAGGAGCCAGGACGAAGTCCACTGGCTTAGCAACCTGGAGAACAGGGTTTTGCAAAAATGTGGAAAAGTGTGGGTGCCGGGAGGGGAGAGGACTCTGTGGATTAGTGCATGTGGATCACATAGAGACCTTGAGTCCCAGACACAAGTAATAATGGCTCAGTTATCATTCATCAGGAGCCTTGATATGCCAGGGGCTTTCCCCTAGGCCCTGTATACATGACTCCATTAACCCTTGCAATACTTTGAAGTAGGTATGTTCTTTTATTCCCATTCTGTTGATGAAAAAATTGATGCCTAGGAGATGACATGAGTTATCCAAGAATACATCCCATTTGGGTTAGCCTATGGTGACTGAGGAGACTCAGCAGCACTCTATGGGTACAATGGCTTGCAGATTTTGAAAGAATAGGTTGGGGTGCCACATGCTGCCAGCTGTCTCTTCCACTTGGTACTGTCCTCCTCTTGCCAATGCCAGCCTTCCTCTCCCTGGGGACCCCTGTGGGGACTTCTGCTGCCCCGCCTTTGGGCACTTCCCTCTCCACTCCTGACCCTCTCCATACCTGCTGTCCCAGTCCACCCAGGACTCATGCCTGCCCTCACTTCTTTCCTCTTGGCAATACTTCTCCCCCCATCCCATTGCCACTGGAAATCTGAATGTCCACTTTCATTTCCTATTGTCTGTGTTCCCCAAAATGACCAGAATGACAGCTAGCAGGGTTGATACAACTGGTCCATGTTGGAGCACTGCTGAGAGTGGGCTGTCCAGGTAACCTTGACTGTGCTGCCCTCTTCCCCTGCCAGGGGGCACTCACAGAACATGACATGGGCAGTACATAATTAGCAAAACCCTGGTCGTGAGCTGATGATCCCACAATCGTTGCTCCTACCCTAGGTCAACAAGTGGATGGAAATGAAACATTTACCACAGCCAAAATAAAGATTCATGCTCTCAGAACTTAATACCACTCATCAATCCTTTTACTTGCTTTTGGTAAGTTCTTTCTCCTGATGCTTCCCAAGTCTTTTAGAATTTTTCTCCAATATTTTGTATTTTCCCAGTTCTTTAACTATTTCTTTCCTTTGATGTATTTTCCTCTGCCTAGAAGTATACTGCTCCCCCCATGGTAGGCTGAAAAAAACTGGCATCTCAAAGATATACTCACTTCCCAATCCCTGGAACCTGTGAATATTACCCTATAATGCAAAGAGTAAGTATCACCTTATACAGCAAAAGACAGGATTAAGTTAAATATTTTGAAAGGAGGGGCTTATCTGGGATCATCAAGATAGCTCCTAAGTTCAATCATAAGTGAGCTTATAAGAGAGATAGGGTAAGTTTTGAGACAAATACACAGAGAAGGAGAAAACAGAGAAATTTGGATTAGTCAGTGTTCTCTGAGAAACGGTATATATATATATATATATATATATATATATACCACTGACCCATGAACAACACAGGTTTGAACTGTGCAGTCCACTTATTTGTAGAGTATTTCAATAAATGTAAATGTATTTTCTCTTCCTTATGATTTTCTTAATAACATTTTCTTTTCTCTAGCTCACTTTATTGTAAGAATACAGTATGTGATACATATAACATATGGAATATGTGTTAATCAACTATTTGTGTTATCGGTAAGGCTTCAGATCAACAGTAATACTAAACTCTTAGGAGTTCAATTTGGGGGGAGTCAAAAGTTATATGTAGATTATTGACTGTGTCTATATATCTATACATCATCTATATATCTATATCTGTATCTATCTGTATCTATATCTATATCTATATCTATATCTATATCTATATATCTATACCTATATCTAGGATGTATTTGGAGGAATTGAGTCACATAATTAGAGACACTGAGAAATCCCACACAATGTTCTGTCTGCAAGATAGAAACCAAGGAGAGCCAGTGGTGTGGTTCCAGTCTGAGTCCAAAGGCCTGAGGACCAGGACAGTCAATAAAGTAAGTCTCAGTCTGAGGGCAGAGGCAGATCTGTGTCCCAGCTCATAAAGTCTGGCAGAAAGTAAACTCTCCCTTCCTCTGCCTTTTTGTTCTGTTCAAACCCTCAATAGATTGGATGATGCCTACCCACACTGGGGAGGGCAATCTGCTTTACTCAGTTTACTGATTCAAATGTTGATCCCACCTAAAAACACCCTCACAGACACACCCAGAAATAATCTTTATCCAAGTGTCTGAGCATCCTGTGACCCAGTCAAGCTGACACATAAAATTAACCATCACAATCTTGCTGTGATGCAGCTACTAGTCAAAGAATGCCAATAGCCTCTAGAAGTTGAAAGAGGCAAGGATTAGATTTTCCCTTGGAGACTTTGGAGACAGTGTGGCCCTGTTGATGCCTTGATTTTGCACTTCTGACTCCAGATCTGTAGGATAATAAATATCTATTGTTTCAAGACATCCAGTTTGTGCAAATTGGTTGTGACAGCTCTATGAAGCTAATACACCCAACTATGTATGTAAAATCGTAATCTCTGAACACCATGTCTCCCCTTCAGCTTCTGAATTTCTATCCTACCCTTATTACCCCAACATTATCGTCCATATTCCCTTTCTACATCCTCACACCATGTGCCTCTCCTCACGGCACTGTAATCAGGCTTTCCTGCCCTAATAAGGTTACCGGTAACATTCTAACTGTCTAGGCCATTAACCAGGTCTCCTGTATTCCTGCCTCCTTCCTCTCTGGCATCACATCTGCTCTTGTCCATCCTTTCCTGGTGACTTTTCCTTCCTTTTGGACTTCCCTTCCTCTGCCAGACTTTGAAACACTGGCTTTCATCTGGGTTCTCCCCTTGACCCAACACTTATTTTCGTCTGTTCACTTCACTCTCAAATTTTAGCTAGAAGGCCCATGGTCATTTGAGAGGGCTCTGCTCAAGTCTTATTCCAAACCTAAGTTACTACTCTGTTTCTGCCTTCAACTCCTATAGACTAAGCTGACTTTGCCTTTTCTGGGTCTGTTAGAATCAAAAGTAACAATCACACATTGCTACTAAACTAAGAAGCATATTTAATTTACTAGCAGAGACCACTGATGAAGCCAGATTCTTGCACACAAACTTTAATCAGAGACCATTGTCTGCTGCCCTGGCTTTCCAAACATTCCTTGTCCTGCACTGCGATGGCACATCCAGAGGGGGGCCAGAAATCTCTATCTTCTCTGCAGCTCCTTTCACCAGGTAATTCCATCAGTGTGTTTTTTTGTTTTGTTTTGTTTGGTGTGTGTGTGTGTGTGTGTGTGTGTGTAAGCTCAGTCAATGGTTCCTGAAGATAGGGCAAACTGTCATTCAGCCTGAGTCCAGCCCCTTTGGCACTGACTCATCTGACCATGTGATACATTCACTCCTCCAGTTGCTATCAAACAAGAAAGGATCAATGAAAGGACTTCCAGAGGAATAAGTAAGGGTGTTAGTAACTATAGTTCAGCTGGAGAGGTGGCCCAACATCCCAAAACTGGTTATTTGTAATAGGCTGGGCTGGTGCCTTTATATATTTAGTCACCTTCTATCAAATCTCAAAGCTGAGGATCAGAATCACTTCTCATATTACATTTACTTAGGCAGGGGTATTTTCAGCTTTTAAATAGGCTTCTCTGACCATTACAAGCTACCAGCTCTGTGTAGATGATTCCCAGGAGTTTTCTTCTCATCTAGGCTGCTCCTAGGCTTTGTCTTACCATTATCTGCCTGGATGGCATGGCTGCCTTGATGTTCCACATACATCTTTTGCTCAGGTTCCAAGCTTAATTCATTATCTTTATCCTGCCCTAATTTTTTCCTAAGTTAATACCTTATTTGTTTGTGACCCCATACCCTTGTGACCTATGCTGGAGACTGGGCATCACTCTTAACCCTCCCTGCCTTCCCACTCTTTATCCTATTGTTTAGTGCCTTGTTTCAGTATTTCTGCAATCTTTTACCTCTCCTTTCTACAACTGCCTTGACTCTACACCCTTGGACAAGCTCTTGACCTTCCTAGACTTTATTTTCTATCCTGAAAAATAGAAATTTTAATAGTTCTTTCCCAGTAGAGCTACAGTGAACATTAAATGTATAATACTTTGAATTTGAATGATGTCTGGCACATACATATACACATACAAGCACTCAATAAATATTAGCTATATTATTATCAATTAAAGTCTTTGCCTTCTCTATATAAAACTGTGTTATTAACTATTAGGCTTTCTGCCTTATTTTGTCCGTTCAAACCTGCTTTTTCCAGAGCTGCTGGAGGAGGTGATGATTTAACACCTAAATCTAAGCATATTATTCCTCTCTTAAACTCTTCAGTGATTTCCCAGTACCTACGGGATAAGATGCAGTTTCTTAAGAAGGTAAATGAGCTCTCCATGACATGGTTACTGTCCAATTCTCCAGCCTTGCCCCCGGCATTTTCAGACTCATACTTTATGTTCTACACAAAAACTTAGTCTACACTAAACTGTGTAGATAATGACTTCATCATGCAGGCAGGGAAGTAGGTGCCCATGCTCATGAAATTCTCTTTCTCTGAAATGCCCATCCTTCCAACTGAACCCACACTTTTCTTCAAATGGCTAACATTAGTCAATGTAAGCCTCAGATCATGTGTGCCCCCTGCATCCCACCCCAGCACCTGCATGGAGTACCCCTAACTCATAGCCTCTGCACACCTGTACATCATAGAACTCAACAAACGATATACATGATTATGTATTTATGTCCTCTACATCTTTTTATTCTCTGCACTTGCAGCAGGTGGTGTGGCCCACAGTAGATGTCTGAAATGCTTGCTGTGCTTAATTGTCTCTTCTTGTCTACACTTAGGTTCCGCCTAACTGGTCCGTGGAAACCATTGTTTTGAAATGTTGGTGAATTGGGGAAGCAGAACAGGTCTGCAAGATTCCAGGGGTTTCCATTCTGGAAGAATACAGTGTGGACAGTGTCTCCTGGCGCCATGCCTCGCACGCAGTGGCCCTCCATGAGAGGCCATGACAGGAAGAACATAATCATTAAGAAGCAACTGCTTTGAACATAATTAAAACATCACATGTGAGATCAGTGAAGGCAATAGGGGCCAATGGTGAAATGCAGAAGACTGGAACACTGGGCTGAGACAGGGTCTAGGGGAGTTAAACAGCTGTGGAGATGGCCAGAAAGGCACAGCTGGGAGGGAAAAGCACAGTTCCAGGAGTAGCCCCCACTAGAGATAGAGAATAGGGGATGGAAGGGTTTTAATTGGGTCACTTGTTATTCAAGGGTGCTCTTCTGTCCCTAGGTAGGTATTTGGGCTAGGAAGTCACATGAACTTGAGCAAAGCAGGGTAACAATGCCTGTGGGTTGCTAGGTGGGGTATGGAGTGCTCTAGTCCTGCCAGGAAGGCCAATCAGCCAGAACTAAGGAGAACTTACTCAGGCAGGATCTCAGTCATCTGAACACAGCATGGCTGGGGGTGTGGTCGGGGTAGTCTTTGGTAATGGTGTTGAGCCAGTGGCAGCTGGGCCTGCGCTTCAGGGCCCTAGACTGGGGAAGGCCCCTCATTCTAAACCTCACCAGATGTTGCTGGCATTGTTGGTGCTCCATAGTTCCTCCTTCCTGGATGCAGCACCATCTCAGGGATGGGATACAGCATCATTTTATAAGCTTTCCAGGGCTAACGGGATCCACTTGTCACATGGATCAAGAGAGGCGTCCCAATTTCAGTAATATTCCAAAGGCAAAAGAAACTGATTTAACTTCGAGGAACACAATTTTTAGTAGCTCTGGGAGGAGTGGTTCAGGAAGTGAGGCAAAAGGAACCCCACAAGGAAGGCATTCCTGTAGGTGAAGGCAGAGGCAGGCACCCTGGGAAACTTTGTGCACCCGGGACTCAGGGGGTCCTCAGGTTCCAGTGGGGCAGACTGAAGGGCAGCAGAGGACCCTCTCCTGCCTGCAGCACCTTCTGTGCTCACTGCTTCCTCCAGTACTGAGGCATTTCTTTGTCAAGCTGCAGGCCCCTCCCCACCAATGGATTCCAGCTCCCTCCTTCTTCAGGCCAGGCTGGGATGCATTCTCCCTTTGCTTTGATGTTTTCCAGGATTTCCTAGGGAGCTACCACAGTCCTTGGTGACCTGTTCAAGGGCTTTGTGACCTTCTCCGTCTTGGAAACACTTCTCTACCTCGAGGAGGCTGCAGTCTAAGTTTGGTTGCCTCCTCAGAGGAGCAATACAACAGCTGTTGGTCCTTCTTTTGGGAGGGTTTTTTTTTTTTTTTTTTTTTTTTTTTTGCCGGCTCTTCATCTTTTCCAGGGTTCGCTGCCCCAGATGAAGGATATTCCATAAGAGCCCTCTTCACCTCCTGTACACTGGCAGGAAAGCAATTTATCACTGCATTTTAAAAAATCCTCATTAAGGCAAATTAAGGCAGCAAAGCTGGCAACAGAAGGTTTTTGAAAAAAAAATAGTGTTCATGAAATATTTATTAAAACAGCCATTGTAATAAATATTTGAAAACCAGTTATTAACGTTAAATCATATCAGTGTCAAGCATACGTTATACACCGTCTGTTCTGCTAATTGAGTGTCAGGGTCAGATGCTCCGTCTCCTGGCAGGTCAGCTGGAGGAGCATGTCCGTGCGCTCTGCCGGCGTCCCTGAAGCCTCTGCTGAAGGCTGATCCAGAACCCAGATCCCCAGAAATGGAGCAGCTCCTGCGATGCACGGGCCTCTAACATCTTCTCACCCAGCTAAAGGAGGTTGCGGCAAGAGTGAGTGCGGCAGTTTCAGCTGCAGGATGGAATTGTGGGGTCCTTTGAGATGGAGAGCTCTATCCGCTAACATGTATGATTTTGGAGAGGACAGAATGATTGGATTCTAGGAAATACAAGAGATCGCATGGAATAAGCCCTGGGCCCCACCCACTGTGGTTTTCTTACACCGCCTGTTTTTGGTTTCTTTTTGTTTTGCTTTCCCTTCTTGATAAACGTAATGTGTCCATCACAGCGCCTGTAAGTCCCACGTCCGCCGTGACATACTGGGTATTCGTAAGGAACATGGCACACCCCCTGCTTGAGCCACTGCAGCTGGGATTTCTCTCTGCCCATCTACTTCGCGCTCTGCTCTTTACTGGCCACTCTCCTTGCCACACGACCTCTCATTTCCATCTTTACCTCCTGTGTCTATTAATTAGTCTTTTTCTTTAATGCAAAGACATTTTGAAGAAGAAAACACAAACAATCCAGGAGCCAATCACCCAGAACAAACATGGCCATTTAACCCTGAGCTTTGGGTCTTATCAGAATTGCTGTGGCCTTCCTTTGTTCTGACCACTGTCCTTCCTTCTGCAGAGACATTGACCTTTCCCAGTTCCTGTGCTCTCTGAGCTCCTTCCTGCCATGTGGCTGTCATATATGCTGTTCCTTCAATTTGGAATGCTTTTCCCTCCATCTTTGCAATTATCTACTTTCTCCTCCTCCTTCAATCCTCTGCTCAAATGCCACCTCCTTGAGTTACAGCTCTATGATAAGTTTTCAAAAATACTCATAGACATCATCACAGCTGACATTTCCTGTTTGTTTGTGGAATGAATGGACCAACATCTATGTTTCCAACCAAGTTTAAGATCCATGAGCAGGATCATGTTCTTACACCTAGCACAGAGACTGATAACACACAGCAGGTGCTAAATAAATATTCGTTGTGAATAAATTAAAGAGGGAATGAATAGGTAGGTCTCCCTACAAACTGTGTTCCCTCTGGCCATTTTGCATGAACTCCTACATTTTGATATCGTATAAACACGTATTTGTATAAAACTCCATTTATGAACCACTATATATAATATTATTTATTTAATGCACAAAACCAAACAATAGGCATATTCCTGTGTTATTGTTCCTAATAAGTCAGGACTCAGAGGCTCAGAGAGAGGCACATCTAATTTGTTTAGGGCCACAGAGCTAGGAAAGAGTAGGTCCCAAGCTGGTTTCTAATTTCATGCTCTCTCTTCTACATCTTGAAGCTTCCTCTAAAGTTTGGCCTCCTTGTGAGATATCCAGTGCATGAGCTGTAGTGAGAATGTGAATATAAAGATTAGTTCTTCTGGTGCTATCATTTCTTCCAGTCACCTTCTGCTCACTTCTGAAGACCACCACCCAAGATGCTGTACAACTGGGCCTAAGGTAGTCTCCTTGCGTCAGTAAAAACACAAGTAGAAGGTAATGTTAGAAATTCGATCTGAGAAGTGGAGCATTGGTGCACGTTGTACTGTTCAATGCAAACAGGGTTCCGAGAAAGCTTGGAGTAGGGATCTCACTTAAAAGGATTCAGGTTTCTGAGTCCCTAACAGTTCCCAAATCTGCAAAGTTGCTATCACAGCGTAACAGCAAGCATAATCATAATAAAGCTGTTCAAACCTGATGAGGGGGCAAAGCCAATTATTATTTTTCAATACAATATAAGCTGAATGATTTGCCAATGGGGCAAGATAATTATCCTGTGAGCTTTCCTGAAAGAATGGAATAAATGTTCATTCTATAAGCTATCATCTCATGCAAAGCAAAGCAAGAAAATAAATCTTAATGTCAGGATAATAACAGATACACTAAAATCAATATTGATTATTTGGAGAAAAAGGCTGTAAAAATGTTAAGTTCTAAGACTAAAATTATACTAAAAAGCTGGAGTTTAAACACAGAATATGGCTTAGGAATGCATATAAAGCATTTTCTGAGCACTATTACAGATAGTTTATTTCTATTGTCAACATGCTCTGCTTTATGAGAGGATGTGGCTGCACATCTAAGTTCCTCAGAAGTGGCAGGCAGGGAATATTCCCACTGGTTTCTATTAATTGGGATCTCGTGGGGGTCTATAAATCTCTTACCTGTTTCTCTGGCCCAGCCATTTTTCTCCATGACTGTGGGGGAGAACAATGGAGATCTATGTGTCCTTCATACTGATCTTAGTGAAAAGAAGAAACAAAGAGCAAAAACAGCCAGGAAAAAAGTAAAATCAGCTTCTCTATAACGTGACGCATAACATCAGGCGAGCCCCTCACTCAGCTTTCTTTTCTGAAGAGGAGGGGTCTTTGCAGCCAAGATGAAGACCCATTTCTTCATGGAGGCTCGCTGAGGCACAGAGACAGGCATCAAAGGCCAAGTAGAAGTAAAATGTCAGATAATTTAGTTCATTTTGAAAGAGAAAGTGGACTAATATAGATGAAGCTCATCCATGTTAACAATAAGAAAACACATTCCAATTCAGTAAGAATGGACCATGTCCCCTAAGACATGCCTTCTATTTTTGGTTTTCTTTACAGTGCAGTTGAAAGGAGAGATTCAGAAAAATGGGAGGAAGAAGACGAGACACAAAGGGCACATTTGGAGGAAAATAATAAAGATGGAACTAGAGAAGGAAAAGGGAGATGATGGTTAAATAGTGGGAGGGACAGAGGAGAGGAGCTTGCTGGCACCTAAGAGTCCCTCCCCCACTTCTGACTAGTTTTGTAACCTGAGGTAGGCAGCCTATTACTTAGCCTTTCTGGGCCCCAGGATCCCCTTCTCTAAAGAAAAGAAGGAAGGTTGAGAGGACACCTGAAGACTCCTCAACCCCAGGGCTCTGGAGGCTACAATGCTCTGAACCATGACCTGTTCCTCACCTGGGCTCTGTACCTTGGTGATGTTCCTGGTTATCAAATCCACCTTTAAAGTTGTAAATTCAGGGGGACCTGGGTGGCTCAGTCAGTTGAACATCTGACTTCAGCTTAGGTCATGATCTCACAGTCTGTGAGTTGGAGCCTCACATCTGGCTCTGTGCTGACAGCTCAGAGCCTAGATCCCGTTTTGGATTCTGTGTCTCCCTCTTTCTCTGCCCCTCCCCCACTCATGCTCTGTCTCTCTCTGTATCTCAAAAATGAATAAACATTAAAAAAATAAAAATAAAAATTGTAAATTCAATTTCTGTCAAGATAGTATATTCATATGGTAATAAATCAATACAGCACAGAGCGGCTGATGTTGCAGAGAAACTGCCCCTGGCTCCATGCCCACCCACCTCTACTTACAATCCTATTCAAGGCCCTGCAGGGCAGGGGCTCTCTGCCAGCACTGCATTTTCCATTCACCTGGGGACTTAGAAACACCTCAAGCTCCAGCGTCACCGCACAGAAATGATATCAGAATTTATGACGTAACATTTTTATTATCATTTTCAAAAAATATCCTATTTGCTACATTTAAAATTACCTAAATATACTTAAATTCCTTTTTTTACAACATAGACTTTTGACAGTATTTTTTTAATATTCTCTGATTCAGAGGAGGGGTTAACACCCTAACTTTTTATTCTTCCTTTGCTTCTCCTTCTATATCATGCTCCTTTCTCTCTCATTGACAAGGCTTATCCATCATTTATATTCTGGTCTACAGCACAAATAAGGCTTCTGTTTCTCTCTCCCCCCCATCACACACATAGGTTTTCTTTAAAAGTTGAAAACTAATAAATAGCATTTACATCATTGTGACCGTGAAAAATATTATTCAATCTCTGGCGAAGGAGAGGGCTGAGATTACATTTCCTTCTCCATGGGTGTCCTCTCGAGGAGACTGTTCCTAGATTCAAAGTCAAATAGATTCTGTGTTCTCATACCGTATCATTTGCTTAGAATCATGTCTCATTTTACATTGCTTCTTATTTAGAACATGAATTTCTGATAATTTTTTTTCATGAAGAATAATTACCTTCCTCTTGTACCAGTGCCTTTATCATGACTTTAATTGTTTTTCAGATGCTCAGTTATACCATCTACCCTCACAAGTCTCCTTTTTTCCCTGCTCACCTCCATCTTGGAGATCCATTCTACTCCCGTCTCTGTGGGTGGGTTTTTAGTCTTCACACACAGTAGCTGTTATGAAATGTCCTCTGCTGTTCTGTTAAATGAAATCCTGTTTCTTGGTTCACATTTTCCCCTTCTGCGATTATGGAATACATTCTCACACAATTTCCCCCAAAAAGGTGGTTTAGAAGGAAAGTTTTTTAGCTCCTACATTTTAAAAGTGAGTTTCTACCTTTACAATTGGATGACTGTGTAGGTAGGCATTCTGGATTAAAATGTTATTCTTTCTGAAAATTGAAAACACTGCTACATGATCTTTCTACATGCAGGTTGCTAACTGGAAGTAAGATGGGATGTGTGCCTGATTCTCATACCTGTGTAGGTAACTTTACTTTGTTCTTCTGGAAAATTTTAGAGTCCTCTCTTTATCAATGAACTATATGTAGATGTAAACCTTTTGTTAATCTAAAAACTCATCTTTTGGCTCTTGAAATTCTCATGTATTATATTGTTAACCATGGTGTCTTTCCATTATTCCATTTTCTCTCTCTAAGGCTCACATTAGCTGTTAGATCTATTGAATTGCTCCCCTTTATCTCTTAATTTTTTCTCACAATTTCTTTGTCTTTGATTTTTTGTATCATATCTGGGGTATTAATTTTGTTTTCTAGTTATAGCACTTAAGATTTGTCAGTTGTATTTTTAATATTCTTATGCTCCAATTATTCTCTTTTTCAAAATGGAGAAAGTATCTTCTCAAATCCATCAGCGATGATGATGATGAGATGATGGTGATGATGATAATAATGATGATGATGATGATGGTGATGATGAAAATTCTTTACTGTTTTCAGAATCATGAATTTTTCTTTCAGGTTTTTCTTATCTAAGCCTGTGTCTTTCCTGCTTCTTGTTCTCCTATTCCAAGCAAGTCTTATTTACATGTTGATACTTAAGGGAATAATTGGGAATTCTGACTGTGGACTCTGGGCAGTAAAAGGCAGAACCACATTGTTGTGTTAAGTATCAACATGATTAACTGAGAGACTGAACTTTCCACAATGTGTTCAACTTCTTCAGCAAACAATTGTTTTTTCTCCTTTGTTTTCCGTTTGACTTTTCATTCCTTCCCTCCGCTATGCCTGCTCACTCCCAGCTCAGAACTTCATAGGGTTCCATGGGTCAGGATGGATCCCACGTCACCCGTTAGCTGCCTGTAGGCAGTGGCCTTTTGTACTTGCTTCCTTATTCAGCTCTGTTTTCTGTCTCCAAGAAATTATTAAAATGCCTGCTTATTAATGATATCTCCATATCCAAGCCCTTCTTCTTGTAGCTATTACATATTAGTAATATTTTATTCCTTTTTACACTTCTGTGCTAATATTTCAGTTGTTTCTTAGAGGAAACTGGAGGCAAATGAGTGTTAATCTAGTCCACCATTTTAATCCTAGGAGAGTACTTTAAAACATTACATTATTGCTAGGAAAAAGGTCCTAAACTCCAATTTATCTTTAAGTCATCTGAACTTTTGTTCTGGACAGCACAGCCATATGGTAAAGAAAACATTTTCTGGTCTCAATTGTCAGGGATCCAACCTATATTACCCTAAGCTAGATAAAGTCCAGTCAAGGACTAGCAGTTTCTCTCCTCTGTGATAGGCACCCAGTGATCATAAAACCACAGTCCCAGAGAACCACACAGAATCAGACAAAACCTCTCAGATTATCTGGTAATAGCCTCTCATTTAGGAATAAGGAAACAGCAGCTCAGAGAAACTGACCTGCTCAAATCACACAGCCAATGAACCTGTATCTTCTCTCATTCCACTGTTCTTTCCACTACACCACCTTTAATTCTAATTAAATTGGTGCTGATTAAAATATAATTCAGATCCTTTAACTAGTGGTTAAAGGCTATATTTGAATAGGCACAGCTCAGAAGGCACACATGTGATCGTATCAGAGAATCAGAGAATCAGCTTCTAACAGCTTCTAACATTAAAATAAAACTCAATTTTTTAAGGACATTTCTGGGGTGCCTAGGTGGCTCAGTTGGTTAGGCATCTGAGTTGATTTTGGCTCAGGTCATGATCCCACAGTTGATGAGATCAAGCCCTGTGTCAGGCTCCTATCTGACAGCCCAGAGCCTGCTTGGGATTCTCTCTCTCCCCTCCTCTCTACTCCTCCCTCTCCCTCTCTCTTTCCCTCCCTCCCTCCTTCTCTCTCTCTCTCCAAATAAATAAATAAACATAAAACAAATTAGGACGTTTTTGTGGAGACCACATGATAGACTCAAGATATTGACATATAACAATTTCCCCTGATTTCAACATGGCATTTTGGGGGTCTTCCCTTGCAGAGTTAATGTCAGTGATATTTCCACTGGAGGGAGGGAGGGAGCACAGTGCCTGGAAGGAACCTCCATAAGCTGATAGCTCATTCCATCATACCATAACAGACACCATGGGCTCCATGTGTCCCAGGCAGTGTTCTCTAAGGGAGAGTGCATTCATATCATTTCCAAAGCAAATAATCTGAATTGCTGGAGTCAACATTTTTTTTTCAGTCAAAAAAAAACCACAAACCAAACCAAAAGAAGGAGGGGGGGGGTGGATAATGAAGCCGAGTCCAGACCTGGCTCACATAAAAGCTGATGTAAAACAGATTTACAGCAGCGTACGGCCATGCTTTTATGTGAAGCTGAGTTTCAGAGGGGGCACATCCATCTCTGAGGAAGCTGAAGTGAGCGAGATTTAAAAGACGGCCTTTCTTTGTTCCATAATAGGTAGACACTTCAGAGTAAAAAGAATCAAAAGGTGTTAAGCATGATATTTATAACGGCAACATTGCACACCTATTTTGGTAATAGGCTTTAAGTACTTAAGACATAGAATCATCTTATATTTCATTTGCCAAGCTGTGTCTCTTCCTTTGTAAATTTGTCACATAAGAGTGATGTCAACACTGCCTCAAATAAATGGTTTTAAACCTGAGAGTTGACGCCAGGGCCTTAGCTTGGTGTTAGTTAGCTTAGTGTTCAAAAGGTCTTCAATTCCCAGGATGATTCTTAAGGCATGTAAATGGGTTGTATCACAGGAGAGGGGAGCTTATCTACAAAATGTGAACACTCTGGACAATAATTATGAAGTTTATTTAGCCTGCCAGAAGTTCAGTTCATATATCATGAAATATTCAGAAATTGGACACATCCAAAAAGGTCCCCCCCCCGGTTTTTGTCAATAATTTAGACAAAGTTAGAAACATCTGTGCTAATTTTTTCAGAGAGATCATTACTTGACAGGTGGAGTTGGACATTGTTCAGGGCCTTCACAAAGTCTGGTGCTAGGTGTCCCCAACACCTTTGGACACTTCGTTGTTCTGCTAGGTGACTTGGGAGGAAGAGGAGAGGCTGTTGGATGTAGCAAGGGAAACTGAAAACTTTCTACCAGTGTGATCCAGCAGGAGGCAAGGCTCCAGAATGGCACGACTCTCACAAAAGAAGCCAAGGAACTTTCTCATTCACGTCTACTTGAGGAACTGCTGCAGAAATGAAAAGACACGTTATGCTGGTTGAGGTGAGAATGTATTTCAGGGTCAGGTAAGGGCGTCTGAGCTTTGCAGAGAAAGTTGAAATGAGAACAATGTCCATATTGAGTGCAAAACAATTAGGTGAGACAGCGGAGAAGACACAAGAAGACGTGCGGGGAGGAAAAGTTGATTAATTTCCCCACTTCTGGTGTGAAAAGTTCATCAACTGAAAAGCCAAGAGTGCATGAATAACTAGGTAATAATGCATTTCACTGTCATGATGGCTTCCTTAATTCATTCCTCCCCCATCTACCCCTTGCTCTTGTCTTAGGTTTTAATATCAGTGTACATTTTTTGGTATCTCTTTGGATCCCAAATGTCTTTTTTTTTTTTTTTTTATGAACTCTTTGCAAGGGTCAGTGGCAAGTTCCCACTGTTAAAAAGATGGTAAGAACCTAACACAGATTATGAAACTGGACTCTCCCGGGCTGACACTGTTTCACTGACAGGGTAGGCCAATCTAAGAGCACCAGGGTGATCTCGAGGGCCTCGTGACCTCACACTCAAAGGGGAAATATGAGTTAATATTTTTAAAATTTTTCTGTAAGAATCTTCAGTGCACCAAGCTCTTGGTCTCCCACAAGAGCCTACAAATGTATATTCATAAATATATGTATACTTAAAATTTTGCATACATTTCATACCATCTTCTGTCCTTGTCAGTCATGGATCCAATAATAGCAGTAGTGAGTATAAGAACAACGTATGCTTCTATATACAGTCACATCCTACTTTTCTGGAAGATTTCTGAGTAGACAAGAGAACTGTTTGCCTAACAATTTATGTATACTTCTCTCCAGGGTGAACTTAGACCTAGGTGTTCAGAATACCAAACTAAGTACACATGTGGCAATTACCTGGATTTTGTTCAGTGGGGACAGACCAAACCTGAAGAACGTAAGATGTTTTGATCTAATCTTGTCCGGTTTCAGTCCTGAATTTCTCACCTGAGTTACCCTCAGGGCTCACCTTCATTAGCTAATGACTCATCTCTATTTTGCCCTGTGCTATGTAGATGATCTCCTGTTAAGTTGGGCTCTCCCCCCAGTCTCCTGGAAGGCTGCACGTACACTCTGCAGTGTAAACGACAGGGGGAATTTCATTAGAGCAATAGAATTTAATTATCCATTTTTAGAATTGAGCGAGGATGCAAGGCTAACAGCTTGGCACTCGCCAGAAGCGCCCGGGGACCATCTTCTCTGAAGATAAGTGTGTGCGGTTGTGTTCAGAGCCTCCGTTTTCATGCTTCTTCTGTAAACCTACAGAGATTTTGCTCCATTTCCCACTGCCAAGCTCACTTCAAACCCTGCTGGGTACTAAGCCTGAATCCTAGGCAGAGAATCCCAATCATTAGATCTCTCAAAGGTTTTTATTTTGATCATGTTCCCATTTATCTTGTTTTTGTCCCTTACCCTTTCATTTCCAGTCCCACATATGACCAGGTCAGTTGATTGCCTTCTCCCATCACTGAGTTCTATTGGTCTTTGAGTTATTTTTTACAGTTGGGTTAGCCAGTCTGGGGTGGGGGGGGATAGAATCATTTTGGTTTCTCCCCTGTTTGAACTTACTTTGTGCCCCCGCATCTCCTACCAACCTGGTGGGAAGATGTGTGGCATTTGACACTCAGGAAACTACCTTGAGCCCTTCCGTCACTGGAAGACCGCTATTGGTCCCCATGTGATGGTGCCACCCTTGAAAACCTCTCCTCTCGACTTCCTAGATGATGTGTGCAAGTGCACACGGATCGAATAGTACATGATATGTAGGCACAGGGGTGTTTAAATGTGAAGAAACTTGTTCACATTTTCTTGGTTTACTCATTTTCCCCTGACATTCGGTTTGATTTACCTCTTGTGCAACCTCTGTGATGTTCCTGGACAAAAGGGAAAAAAAAAGAGTCTTGAAGTTCACAGAATCCCTTTTGAAAATATCTTCCTCTCCCTTCTGACAGTGGAGATAACTCTTGGATTTATAGCCCAAAGCCCTAAACTCTCTCCCAAACCCCAGATTTGCCTGTCTTGGCTCCTAATTGGCGTACCCACTTGAGGGTCTATGGCTCTCTCCTATTGAACATTTCTCTGCGTCTTTTCCCCCACCAAAGCTGCCACTTCCCGTCTTTCCTGTCTTCATAGATGATAGCACCATTGATTTAGTTTCTCGAGCAACTATATTTAAGTGCTTAAGTGAGGATGTCTCCTTGCTTCCTCTTTTTCTTAATTGCATCATCCCAAACATGAAATCTAACAGTGAGTCCTATCAACCCTTCTTGAAATTATAACCCAAATCCATCTTTTCTTCATTTCTGCTGCTACCACTCTAGCTTCAGCTCCCATAAACTTTTATTGGACCTCTGCATGAGCTTCTCATCTCTCCCTCACTCTGTCATCTATGTATCAATCATTTATCTACCTAATTTTAAAATAGGGAATAAAGGATCATTTTTTCACAGTTTAAGAAAGCATAAAAGGGCATACACTAAGAAGTGCACCTTACAACACTGTACCACATCTATTCTCTCTCCTGTAACAAATATCAAATAAAAACAACAATAAAAATAAATAACAACTTTTAGGCCAAATCATATGCAATCACTGATATTTTTAAATTATTTTTGACTTCCAAAAATGGCAATTGAATATGCTTTGATCTATTAGTTTCTTATAACCCCTTTTAGATATTTTGCAATGTATGTACATTCAAACTCAACAAAGTCTCTTTTGTACCCCCTCCCCCATTTTACACAAAAAGCATCATCCTTTACAATTCCATCTGTATCAATTTATTTTTCATTTAATAATATATCTTGGAGATATTTTGTTAATAGTAAGTAAAGAGGATTTTTTTTAAACAACTGTTGAACAGTCCCATTATATGGAAAGACCATTACCAATTTATTTCCTCTGCTATTAATGGACATTTAGGCTGTTTCCAACATTTTGCCACTACACCATGTTGCAGTGAATAACCTTGCATATACATTGCTTCGTAAGCACTAAACTCCTTGCTGAGTTCTTTGCTGTCACTCTTCCTTTCCTCCCAACCATTCTCTAACAACCAAGGTGATCTTTTTAAAACATGATTCAAATTATGCTATCTTTATGCTTAAGATCCTCCAATGATTCTCTGTCACATTCAAAATAAAAGCCCCAATGTCGTGACAGGCCTATGTGTTCCCAAGGGATTCAGCTTCTGTCAATCTTCATCCCCATCCTGTGTTCCTCTCTCTCCCCAGTGTCACCAAACTTCAGCCTTCTTTGTGTTCCTCAAATATGCCACGGTTATTCTACATTGTGGAGCCTTTGCTCTGATAGCCTAGAATATCCTTTTCCAGATCTTTACCCTGCTATCTCTCTGCCATTCAGGCTTTAACTTCAATGCAGTGGTGCACTGGCAAATGCATAACAGCCAGCTCTCTGGAAAAAGAAGCCATAATTTGTTGCCTTTGCCAATTTGTGTGGATATTCTGCCATGGCCTACTTAAAGCTACCAATGTAATGTCAAACAGCTCCCAAAATTGTGGAAATCTTAGCAATCTGTTCTTTTGAATTGGTAGCTGGCTCCAGCAAACACTGCTTTAAATACTGCTTTTTCTGAATACCTAATTTAAAGTAGGCCCCAATCACTACTATATTGGTTTCTTCTATTTTTTTAGTTTAACCATATCACTATCAATCTATTTTTTTCTTGTTCATTTACTTATTTGACTATTGAATGATTCCAGGCCCTCCTCCCACCCAACACATTACACGTGTGTGCGTGCACACACACACACACACACACACACACGAACCTGAGCTCCAGGAAAGCAGTGACCTTGTTTGTCTTTTTCAGGGCTTCTCTCTTTCCTGTGCTGTGATTGGTATCTGGAAAATAATATGAGATCAGGAAATATTTGTAGAATGAATATGTGAATGAATGGATTTTAATCACTGATTAATTTCCCATCTAAATTTTGACTCTAAATCTTTAAACATTGTTCTTTCTCCTTTCCATCTGAATGTTTTCTGAAAATCTGATGTGACTGTCATAAACCCAGTCACATTTAATATTTCTCAGTATGTGGTCACTATTTCTTTGATTGCTTAAATTGCAAATCTCTCTGTGCTCTGATTCCATGTGACCTATGAGTCCTTTCTACTGAGCTCCACAGTCTGTTATGTCTGCTTACTTACCTCCTCCCACCAAGAGCCATACTTATTCCCTTTTCTGTACCTCTGCATATATTTATTCATTTCTCTTTGAATTTTCTTCCTTCTCTTCTTTTCTAATATTAGTTCTTCAAAGTCCAATTCAAATCCTATTTCCCGCTTGAAGACTTCTTCTTGCTCTTCAACGCATATGGATTTCCCTTCTCTGAACTTCTACTATGTCTGCAGTTGAGAAAATCTCAACACTTGACCTAAAAAAGAGGGTGCATCTTAAATATGGACTGTATACTCTGGTGATATTAACCAGTTAATAATAAATTTTTAGGTATTATGTACAATGTCTTTATTTTTAGAAGATTCATGTTTGAAGTGTTTAAGAATGGAATGTCATGATGCTTATAATTTACTTTTAAATTATTTTTTATATGGAAGGAGAGAGGAAAAGAGAGAGAATTGAGGAAATATATTAATAATTGGTGCATCTAGATAAGAAGTGTGTAGGTGTTTATTGTTATATTATTCTTTCATTATTTCTGTACATTTGAAATTTCCAAAATAAAAAGTTGAGAGATACTTGATGCATGAGATATACCTATTAGGCTT
Organism: Panthera uncia; assembly: GCF_023721935.1. NCBI lineage: Eukaryota > Metazoa > Chordata > Mammalia > Carnivora > Felidae > Panthera > Panthera uncia. The sequence continues at coordinate 84,276,312 of NC_064808.1, read as the reverse complement.
TAAGCCACACAGTTTTCTGGCCCCCAACCATGAAGATCTGTACCTTCCTTATTTTAAATTATATTAATGATTATTTATTTTTTTGAGAGAGAGAGAGAGAGAGAGAGCAAGTGGGAGAGGGGTAGAGAGAGAGGGACACACAATCCAAAGCGAGCTCCAGGCTCTGAGCTGTCAGCACAGAGCCCCGTGTGGGGCTTGAATCCACAAACTGAGATCGTAACCTGAGCCAAAGTTGGACCCTTAACCAACTGAGCCACCCAGGTTCCCCAAAATCTATAGCTTCTGATTCAGTAGGTTGAGGTGTTTAGGTCCAGGTAGAGGTATTTTTATAAACTTCACAGATAATGCTGATGGGTAGTGTTTTAGATCAGGTTTCCTAGAAGCCTGGTGTGAGACCATGCACTTCCCTGGGGAATAGCTTTCAGGAGAAAAGGAGTGAAGGGAACCAGACAGGCCAATGGAGAAAAACTATGCAAGGATATCATCTCAGAGGGAGAGTGACTTCTGTTTTATCCTATGGGGTAGTTCTGGAGAACAAGCACACTGCAGCTTAGTCCCATTTTGAGGCAAGGGGCTGGCGTTTTGTGTTGCCCAGCCATTCAGTTACTGCTAGAAGAGGGGCTGACAATGTTGGTAGGTAGTCGCCCAGATGAAGATTTGTCCAGATAGCTATGAACTCTTTGCCATCCTTCAACTGGGGCACAGGTGCACCATGCAAGGGCAGGGGACCTGGGAAGGAAATGGGCAGACTTTGTTGCATTAAGCCTAAGTGTTGAGAGGTACCACTCTTTCAAAGCATCATGGGTTAGAAATGTACTGCTCCAGCAGCACCTGGGTGGCTCGGTTGGTTAAGCATCCGACTTAGGCTCAGGTCATGATCTCACAGTCCGTGAGTTCGAGCCCCGTGTCGGGCTCTGTGCTGACAGCTCGGGCCCTGGAGCCTGTTTCAGATTCTGTGTCTCCCTCTCTCTCTGCCCCTCCCCTGCACATGTTCTGTCTCTCTCTGTCTCAAAAATAAATAAAAACATTAAAAAATTAAAACAAATTTAAAAAAAGAAATGTACTGGTCCTAATTGCATATGTCATATCATCCCAATCTAAAAGCAGAGACCCTGACTTTTCTATTAAAGACTTCTACAGAGGTTAGCACAGTGTTGGGCATGCTATAAACAACAGATAAATTGGCTGGCTAATTGAGTTGGCCTAACTCTATTCTCTTACAACAGCACCTACCCAGGCCATGAAAGAAGTTACCTTAGGAGATAGGATTCCTTGACCCTGGCATGGTAAGGAGGAAGGTATAAGATGAATTATAGAGGGTTAAGAGGTATGGTCTACCATTTGCACAAAAATTCCATGTTAAAGATGCCAGGTCCTTCTCATTGTCTACTTTTTATCAAACAGTGTATCTAGAACAATATGTATTATCTTAGTTGGGGTCTCCTCGGAAGCAAACCAAAAGACAAGGATTCAAGTATGGCACTTGATGTGGATGGTTATTCCAGGGTGCACCAGTAGAAGAGTGAGGACTGAGAGGGGAAAGGGAAGGCAGCCAATACATGGCATATCATCATGCAAGTTACCACCACAGTGCCTGAGCTTAGCCCCTTGGGAGGTTTTGGACCTAGTGTGGTATATGCATCTTGGTATTTTCAAATCTGAGGCTAGGGAGCCAGGATATTTATATGCCAATGATATCAATCATTGCTCGGTGCCTCCTCTTGTGGGATTGAGAGGCCTTGATTTACTTGGCAGCGGCAGGGCAGTCTCTAGCCACAAAAGGAGACCCTCAGGCAAAGCGATGCAGAAACATGACACTGGTAAGGAGCAGCACATCTTATCTCACTTTATTTGTACAACACACCACTTCAAAGGGGGCTATGATAGCTTCTCCAGACTAGGAAAGGGAGACCAGGAGAAGTTCAGCAGCTTACAGATGTTGCTAATTTAGTAGCTTACAAAGCAGAATTAGAATGTGGATGCCATGTCCCAACAGTCTGTGCCCTTATTTCTGCCTAAAATAGCCCCTTGGCTTATAGCGGCAACATGAGTGCTAAGAGACACTTGTGGTGACCACAGCAATTACCACTGCTAAATGAATGGATGGTCTGAGATGTTTGGCAGCCCCCTTCAGGCTGAACTCAATGGTGAATAAAACTCCATTGGGTGGGTTCCAGTAATTTGGAAATGGGTTTAGAGGCAGCATACACCCTAATAAGTAACAAAGGTCAGTCTGTCTAGAGAACCAATCATGCAGGAGCCAGCCGGCACTGAGTGATTTCTCTGGAACTGTCCAAGCCTCTAAGAACACTTGTCATTTTCCTGTTGGTCACAGCTCCAGCCCATGTGGGGTTCCAGTGACTGCCTCCGTAACCTGCATATCAGTGCAAAGTTCCACACTCGCTGCCTCATTCTGTGTATCCACCAGCTCTCTGTCAGTGCCCTGACAGTTTTCTTCCTGAAGAGCCAGGTCAGTGGTGCTAATTGAAGACTTCTGCAATTCATAAGCACTGGAAAGAAAACTAATGTGGAAGGGCTGAGGTCAGGAGGGAAAAGTAGCATTCCAAGTTAATTCACCAGACTGGAAGGCTCAGGACAGACAAGCTTTCACCACTGTAGGGATTCCTGTTTGGGGTGCTGATGAGTCTCTCTAATGTCTCCTGATTACCTCTTGCTGGTTTCCCCAGGTATGTTTGCTTGGCTACCTTGTTGGCCAGTCCTGAGCACCATTCACACAAAAGTCTATGTCCCACACCTCGGTCACATTCTGTGTTTGCTGAGTCAGCTGGGTGCACAGTGCTTCACTGGGCCTGTAGCTGGGATATGTAGATTTGAGTCACTGAAAAGAAGTGCTTAATGTCATGATTGTTATGAAATAGTGGTAAAGAAAACCACCTGAAAAGTTGCAAACCCACTCAAAAGAAAGCTTGAAGTTAATCCCAGAAATCCCAGCCAGGGCAGGTAGAAGCATAAAGTTATATTAGAGGTTCTCTAAATCCTTTCCAATTCTAAGGTCCTACAAGCCTGTATATCAAGACAAAGGATATTGTATTCATTTATTTATTTATCTATCTATTGATTTAATTTGGGAGAGAGAGAGAGAGAAAGAGAGAGAGAGAGAGAGAGAGAGAGAGAGAAGAGAAGAGAATCTTAAGCAGGTTCCACACTCAGTGTGGAGTCTGACATGGGGCTCTATCCCACAACCCTTGGGATCATGATCTGAGCTGAAATCAGGAGTTGGATACTCAATCAACTGAGCTACCCAGACACCCCAAGACAAAGAGTATTTTTGATCCCAATATGTAAAATAAATTTGAGAAAGATCTTACATTTATTTCTCTATAAATTATGTATGTACTATTGTACTAATGTGTTATTTACATTACAAAACTCATATGTACATATTTTCAAAGGGTTGTATCAAAATATAAATAGACAAACTAATATTTTCTTCTCCATCCGTGTTGGATAAACATACACACCTCCCTTGCAGTGTAAGCCTTCTCATTTGGATACCACTGCTCTAGGCACAATATTTCCTTTCTTTGTTTACCTAGTCCTATTTTGTAGGATTGCAGGGATTTGAACAACCCCAGACTTCCAGGTGGGTGGTTCCCAGAGCCAAACAGAGTAGAAGAGCTCTGGTGTCAGAGACACCCAGGTTTATTTTTATTTTATTTTATTTTATTTTATTATTTTATTTTATTTTTAATATTTATTTATTTAAATTCAAGTTAGTTAACAGATGGTGTAGTATTGGTTTCAGGAGCAGAATGCAGTGATTCATCACTCACATCACTGGGTGATTCATCACTAACCCAGTGCTCATTCCAGCGAGTGCCTTCCTTAATGCCCCTCACCCATTTTTTTTAAAATATAATTTATTTTCAAGTTAGCTAACATAGAGTGTATTCATGGTGCTCTTGGCTTCAGAGTAGATTCCCATGATTCATTGCTTACATACAACACCCAGACACCCAGTGCTCATCCCCACAATGCCCATCGCTCATTTTTCCCTTTCCCTGTCACCCCCTCATCAACCTTCAGTTTGTTCTCTGTATTTAAGAGTCTTTTAAGGTTTGCCTCCCTCTCTGTTTGAAACTATTTTTTCCCCTTCCCTTCCCCCATGGCCGTCTGTTAAGTTTCTAAAATTCCACATATGAGTTAAAACATATGATATCTGTCTTCCTCTGACTGACTTATTCACTTAGCATAATACTCAGCATTTCCATTTTTTTGTGTGTGTCTTCTTCAATTTCTTTCATCTTTCTATAGTTTTCAGTGTATAGATTTTTCACCTCTTTGGTTAGATTTATTCCTAGGTATTTTATGGGTTTTGGTGCAATTGTAAATGGAATCGATTCTTTGATTTTTCTTTCTGTTCCTTCATTATTGGTGTATAGGAGTGCAACCAATTTCTGTGCATTGATTTTATATCCTGCAACTTGGCTGAATTCATGCATAAGTTCTAGCAGTTTTTGGGTGGAATATTTTGAGTTTTCCATATAGAGTATCACATCATCTGCAAAGAGTGAAAGTTTGATTTCCTATTGGCTGATTGGGATGCCTTTTATTTCTTTGTGTTGTCTTATTGCTGAGGCTAAGACTTCCAATACTATACTGAATAACTGTGGCAAGAGTGGACATCCCTGTCTTGTTCCTGACCTTAGGGGTAAAGCTCTCAGTTTTTCCCCATTGAGAATGATATTAGCGTTGGGTATTTCAAATATGGTTTTTATGATCTCAAGGTATGATCCTTCTATCCCTACTTTCTTAAGGGTTTTAATCAAGAAAGGATGCTGTATTTTGTCATATGCTTCCACTGCATTTATTGAGAGGATCATATGGTTCTTGCCCTTTCTTTTATTGATGTTATGAATCACATTGATTTTTTTGTGAACATTGAACCAGCCTTGCATCCCAAGTATAAATTCCACTTGGTCATGGTGAATAATTTTTTTAATGTATTGTTGGCTCCAATTGGCTAATATCTGTTGAGGATTTTTGCATCCATGTTTATCAGGGAAAATGGTCTATAGTTCTCCTTTTTAGTGGAGTCTTTGGTTTTGGAATCAAGGTAATGCTGGCTTCATAGAAAGAGTTTGGAACTTTTCCTTCCATTTCTATTTTTTGGAACAGCTTCAAGAGAATAGGTGTTAACTCTTCCTTAAATGGTAGAATTCCCTGGAAAGCCATCTGGCCCTGAACTCTTGTTTTTTGGGAGATTTTTGGTTACTAATTTGATTTCTTTACTGGTTATGGGTCTGTTCAAATTTTCTAATTCTTCCTGTTTCAGTTTTGGTAGTTTATATGTTTCTAGGAATTTGTCCATTTCTTCCAGATTGCCCATTTTATTGGCATATAATTGCTCACAATACTCTCATTATTGTTTGTATTTCTGCAGTGTTGGTTGTGATCTCTCCTCTTTCCTTCTTGATTTTATTTTTTGGGTCCTTTCCTTTTTCTTTTTGATCTAACTTGGTAGTGGTTTATCAATTTTGTTAATTATTTCAAAGAACCAGCTTCTGGTTTCATTGATCTGTTTAACTTTTTTTTTTTTTTTTTTTGGTAGCATTGATTTCTGCTCTAATCTTTATTATTTCCTGTCTTCTACTGTTTTTGGGTTTTATTTGCTGTTCTTTTCCCAGCTCTTTAAGATTTAAGGTTAGGTTGTGTATCTGAGACCTTTCTTCCTTCTTTAGGAAGTCCTGGGTTGCTATATACTTCCTTCTTATGACCGCCTTTGCTGCATCCCAGAGGTTTGGGGCTGTGGTGTTATCACTGTTATTGGCTTCCATGTACTTCTTAATTCCCTCTTTAACTTCTTGGTTAGCTCATTCATTCTTTGGTAAGATGTTCTTTAGTCTCCAAGTATTTGTTATCTTTCCAAATTTTTTCTTGTGGTTGATTTCGAATTTCACAGCATTGTAGTCTGAAAATATGCATGGTATGATCTCGATCTTTTTGTACTTGTTGAGGCTGATTTGTGTCTCAGTATGTCATCTATTCTGGAGAATGTTCCATGTGCACTGGAGAAGAACGTATATTCCCCTGCTTTAGGATGAAATGTGCTGAATATATATGTTAAATTCATCTGGTCTGGTGGTCATTAAAAGCCATGTTTCCTTGTTGATTTTCTGTTAAGATTATTTGTCCATTGTTGTAAGTGTGGTGTTGAAGTCCCCTACTATTATGGTATTATTATCAATGAATTTCTTTATGTTCGTGATTAATTGATTTATATATTTGGGTGCTCCACATTTGGAGCACAAATGTTTACAATTGTTAGGTATTCTTGGTGGATAGACTCCTTAATTATGATATAATGTCCTTATTCATATCTTGTTACAGTCTTTATTTTAGATTTTAGATTGTCTGTTATAAGTATGGCTACTCTGGCTTTCTTTTGTTGACCATTAGCATGATAGTTGGTTTTTCACCCTTTACTTTCAATCTGAAGGTATCTTTAGGTCTAAAGTGGGTCTCTTGTAAACAGCACATAGATGGATCTTGTTTTCTTATCCATTTTGTTACCCTATATCTTGATTGGAGCATTTAGTCCATTGACGTTTAGAGTGAGCTTGAAAGATATGAATTCATTGCCTTTATGTTTCTTGTAGAGATGGAGTTTCTGGTGGTGTTCTCTGGTCTTTTCTAGTCTTTATTGCTTTTGGTCTTTTTTTTTCTTTTTGTCTCTTCTCCCCTTAGAGAGTTCCCTTAAAATTTCTTGCAGGACTGGTTTAGTGGTCACAAACTCCTTTAATTTTTGTTTATCTGGGAAACTTTTAATCTCTCCTTCTATTTTGAATGACAGTCTTGCTGGATAAAGAATTCTTGGCTGCATATTTTTCCAATTCACCACATTGAATATATCCTGACACTCCTTTCTGGCCTGCCAAGTTTCTATGGATAGGTCTGCTGTGAACCCAATCTGTCTTCCCTTGTACATTAAGGACTTTTTTCCCTTGCTGCTTTCATGATTCTTTCCTTGCCTGAGTATTTTGTGAATTTGACTATGATGTGCCTTGTTGATGGTCGGTTTTTGTTGAATCTAATGAGAGTCCACTGTACTTCCTGAAATTTGATGTCTGTGTCTTTCCCCAGGTTAGGAAAGTTTTCCACTATGATTTGCTCACATAACCCTTTCACCCTAATTTCTCTCTCTTCATCTTCTGGGACCCCTATGATTCTGATGTTCCATTTTAATGAGTCACTGATTTCTCTAATTCTTAAATCATGCTCTTTTGCCTTAGTATCCCTCTTTTTATCTGCATTATTCTCCATAAGTTTTTCCTCTATATTGCTGATTCACTGCTCTGCCTCATCCATCCTTGGCACTGTGGCATCCATTCCAGATTGCAGCTCAGTTATAGCATTTTTTATTTCATCCTGACTAGCTTTTACTTCTTTTATCTCTATAGAAAGGGATTCTAATCTATTTTTAACCCCAGCTAGTATTCTTATTGTCTTGATTCTAAATTCTGGTCCATACCAGATTACAAGCAGATACATCTTGCTTGTATCTGTGTTGATTAAGTCCCTGGCTGTCCTTCCTTCCTGCTCTTTCTTTTGGGGTAAATTCTTTTGTTTCATCATTTTGAAGGAAGAAAAGGAATAAATAAAACAAAAAATAAAATAAAATTAAAAACAACAACAACACACACACACACACACACAAAAGAATCAAATAAATGATGCTAGATCCTAGGTGTGTTTTGGTCTGGTTGTTGAAAGGAGCTTGATAGATTAGAGAAAAAAGGGGGAGGGAAGGAAATAGAATATAATGAAATGATGGAAGTAAAATAGAATTTGGAAATTTATAAAAAAGTAGAAAATATAGTAGAAAAAAATTAAAAATATTTTTAATAAAAATTGAAAATAAAATTTTTTTTGTCTTTCTGTATTCGAGAAAAAGAAAAGAAATGAAAAAGAAGAAAAAAAAGAAAGATGGATAGATGGTCCAGCAAACAGACTGAAATACAGTTGAAATTCAGTTGAAATACAGTTGAAATTACATCATTTTCCCTTAGAAGTCAAACTCTGAAGCACTTTATAGTTCATAAAAGAAGCAGGCAGAGAGACTTGTGGTGTTCCTGAATAGCAAGGTTGGCCCAGTTGGGTGGACTTAGTGTAACAGCTCTGTTCTCCACTAGATGGCACTGCTTAGTTTACTGGGGTGGATTGTTTGGGTGCTTGTAGGTGCGTATGCACATGCACTGGAGAGGTAAAAAAACGGTGTCACCCAGCTACCCAGTCTCTAGTGTCAGAACTTTGCTCTCCATGATCAGCAGTCGCTCACCCATTCTTTGTCTCTGGCTTCCGTCCACTCCCCATTTCTACACTATCTGTGACTAAGTTGTCAGGCTGCCAGGCGGCACCTCCCTCCTGAGTTTTATCTCAGATGCGGCTGTGTTTCCTGACCCCTCACTTCTGAGGGACTGAGGCTTTGACCCGCTCCGACTCTCTGTGAGAGAGTTTCAACGAGCAATGGCTGGATGCCAGCCACACCCAGGATTGCTCATGGGACTGTGCTGCTGCCGATGCCCAGAGACTGTGGCCTAGTGCCAGCCCACCCCAGAAAAAGTTCACATGATCGTGTAGCAGCTGTGTTTCAGGGATTATGGAAAATCACAACACAAATCCAGCACAAGGCTTCACCCTCGATGAACTTGTTCTAGCACCAGTGAATGTGGTTGTTCTCCAGGGTCCACTGGGACTTTTGCCTGTGGAGTGGCTGCACAACCTTTACCAAATGTTTTCCCCAACAGGGGAACCACTCTCCCTGTGTGGCCCAAAGATCCCCCAGATCTGTCTCTGCTCCTGGTGATTCGCCCTTCCCACCAGAGCACCACTAGGTATAGAGCTTTGGAGTCTTAGACTCTGCACTCCCCCTGTTTATAGAGTCTTAGTGAAATTTAAACCTTCTCCTTTCTCCCTTTTTAGTTCAGTCCCTGTGGCTATTTACACTTTTCCACTTTTCCCCCAGCTGCTTTGGGAGGTGTGCTTTTCCTGTACTCTTCCCCTGTTTTCATCCTCTCTCTGCAAGCAAAAACAGCTCCCTGTCCTCCACAGCTTCTCTCTTCCCTAGTTCACCTCTCTGTGCCGCATACCTGCTGAATTCTGTAGTTCTACTTCTGCAGATTGTTGTGTTAATCTTCAAATCAGTTATCTAGGGGTGCAGGATGGTTTAGTGTTGATCTGGCTGTATTTCATGGATGTGAGACACAAAAAAAACCTTCCATGCTGTTCTGCCATCTTGGCTCCTCCCCTCTATTTTTAATTTTTTGAGAAATCTCCACAATGTTTTCCAGAGTGGCTGCACCAGTTTGCATTCCCACCAACAGTGCAAGAGGATTCCTTTTTCTCCACATTCTTGTCAACATCTGTTGTTTCCTGAGTTGTTAATTTTAGCTACTCTGACTAGTGTGAGGTGGTTTCTTAATGTGGTTTTGATTTGTATTTCTTTGATGATGATCAATGTTGAGCATCTTTTCATGAGAGACACCCAGGTTTAAATCATGGCCCCAGCAATTTAAATCATGGCCCCTACATGACCTCATGTTGGTAACTTAACTTATTGAGCCTCTGCTTTTTCACTCATAAAATATACCCAATTATAATCATAGTCCCCAACTTACAAAGTTGTTGTGCAAATGAAAATGGAGCATGTAGAGTGCTTAGCATCATGCTTGGCACATAATAAGGATGCAGTAAATGGCAATTGCCACTGAGATTTAAAAACTAATATACACTTCTGTCTGTCAGCCAACTCCTCTAGCATAGAGTTAACTGGTACTCTGACTGGAATATCCAAGCATCTCAGGAGCACTAAAGCTCATAGCTAGGAAGTTAATTGTGCCTGGACTCAGGTGCCTGCTGCTTCCTCCTGAAAAATGCCTCCAAGACAAGTTCCCATATAGGTGCCTTCCAGTGTGGCCTCATCCTGCCATAGCATCATCATGGAATTCAATGTTATGGAGAAAAGAGAAGAAATTTTTCCCATTGTAAGAGGCAGGTTCCATGATACATAGGAGGTAGAAAGAGAGCCTCTAATTTGTACAGAACTGAGGAGTTCTATCTGGCTTCCATGGCTCCCACCCAGATACCCTTCTTCTCAGAGAGTGAAGTTGCCCCTTTTCACTACTTCTTTTTTCTGTTTGGCAGCACAGTGTGTTAAAATTTTTCCCAGATTTTTTTTCCTGGCCAAGATTAAAAAAATAAGAGGTGAAACCAGAATCTGCCATTTATTAGTTGTGTGACACTGGGAAGATTATCTGAGTATCAATTTATTCATCTGTAAAGTGGGGATATAAATTGGGATAAAAATGGGTTGTGTAAGGAGAAGTGATATCTCTTTCTATACATATGTAAAGGATTATTTTTGGTTCCTCCTCTAAGGGGAAATGGTGTGATAAAATGGTGAAGAAAAAAACAGAAAATCTATCTTGCTACCCCATGTCTCTGTGGATTTCCATGTCTCTGTGGATTTTATCGAGGGAGAGAAAGAACACAGGACAGACTAGAGCAAGAGCACAGGAAAGAGAGGAGAGAGGAAGAGAGAGAGAAAGAGGGAGGGAGTTCTTGGTATAATTTGAGTAAGCAGGCTTTAGAATCAGAGGGAGCAAAATGAAGGGTGAGGAATTTAACTATTATAATTCTGATCTATTGCACCATCTAAAAAAGACATCTATTTGAACTCCTGTACAAGCAGCAATTACCTGGAAAATAAATGTAATAAGAATCTCCTAAGTTGGCAGTAAAATTAGCATCGCTGAATTTTAATTAATAGTCCAGCTTGGAAGGAATATACTTCTCCTTAGATGAAAAGAGTGGCCTTAATCATGGACCAAGCTCAAAACTCAGTGCTTTCAGCTAGAATTTTTATTTTTTCTCTTTACTGCCTGGAGATTTTCTGCACCTTCAGTGTCAATGGGAGCTCTCCAAAGAAATGATATTGATCATTAGCTTCCCTCGTGGGCCTCAGTTTCCTTATATGTAAAATGGTGGTAACATGTTGTGGATGAGGAAAACTTGGACCCATGATCTTTTGGGTCCCTTTTAGCTTTAATGCTCTTTGTGTTTTGATATGGACACATGTGGTTTCCATGTTGCTCTGTTTTTCTGTTTTAAACATTGCCATAATAATAGCAATGATGACAATGGTATTGGAGGGGTGTTATGGAGAACCTAGGATGCTCCATGCCCTGGGTGAAGAGCTTTACAAGTATTATCAATTGTGGACTTTATGGCATTCTTTGAAGTAAGTATTCTTTGTATGCCCGTTTTATAGATGAGATGACAAATGCTCAGCAACACCTTGCCCAAGGCCAAACAGCTGGACAACAAATAGTGATGGGTGGTATTAGGGATAATAAAAATTAAATCAAGTTGTTAGAGATCCCAGCATTGCTTTTGAGAGTCAGTGAAATGTCCTGCTTCTGGGACTCTCAAACTTATCAGGGCCAAGTCTTTCATATGATTTACAAACTCCTAACCCATTCTCCTGCAGATTTCCTGCTCCCATTCTGATTAAACACAGTGCAATTATTTTCTTATTCTAGAACTCTGGACATTTTGAGATCACCTTTGGTTTTTTCCTCTTCTTCATTCTTCATAGCCAAGTATTCATTAAATTCTGTTCTTTCATTACTTAATTAATTCAGTGATAATGTGTCAGATATTGCATGAGAAACTTAATAATAATAGCTTCTTAATTTATATAGTGCTTTAGAGTTTTCAAAGGGCATCCACATGCATTATCTTATTTAATCCTCCCAATGGCCCCTGAAATAGATGGTCTGTATTTTATGGTTGAAAAGATGGAAGCTCAGAAACAGCTCACACAAGGAAGAGCTATAATGGAGCCCAGGCCTCACTCTGAGTTTAAAGTCCAGCACTCCCTACACATGGTTCTCCTCAGTGTCTCCTCCAGTTGTATTTCATTCTTTGTTTCCACAGTTTCTACCAAAGTTAGGTCTTCAAAAGCTCACCTCTCCTTTCTTTAAGAGCCTCATGGTTGGCATCCTTGATTTCTGTCTATTTCAAACCAGGTTTAAACTTTAATACCTTGTTTTTAAACCTAAGGTGGGTCTCTATTGGCTTGCATCAAGGTTACACACCTCTAGGAATCTTTCAAGGTTCTTCATCAACTGTCCTTATTCTGCATTTGCAAACACATGCTTTGCGTTTCTCTCTTATCTTGTGGATCTCCCTATCAGCCTCTGAATATATTAGGTCCATTTGCTGGAGTTACTTGTTAACATATGTGCTTCTCAGAATATTTGGTTCATTTTAATATCCCTACCACTTGATACTCTGTTGTGCACCTTTAGAGCACTCAACATCTTTAATAAATAGTTGTGACCCTTTGCATTCTATCTTTATCACTAACACTAAAAGCCTCAATTCTCAAAGGCCCAAGTACATCACCCTGGAGTAATATTAAGTTCTGGTTAATACTCAAGTTTATACCTTTGCTATCTGAAGTGTGGACTGGCAGGGTAAGCATCACCTTGGACAGAGCTTGTGAAATATTCAGGATCTCCAGGAATGTCATACTCAAGATCTACATTTTAACAAGGTTCTATGTGATTGGTGTGCACGTTAGGTTCTGAGAGGCATTGAATGGGCCACAAAGAGGCTTTAATTAATAAAAACCTGGTTTGAGTTGCAGTTCTGTCACTTACTAGTCATATGACCTCAGATAAACCTGTAAAATTTTTTGGGCCTCTGTTTCCTTACACATTAAATGAGAATAATAATAAGTCACCAATGATTAGTGATGCATTCTATATGCAACAGTACTAATTGTCACAAACACTTACATCTTGGATTTTCTTATCCCATTTTAGAGCTGAGAAAAGTTAGCCTGCATGATGCTGGCCAGGTAACATGCAATGCATTAGCTGGAGGAGCTGCAATTCAAACCTAATCTATTTGACAATAAATGCCATTTTCACTCCCCTCCACCATTCTGTTCTCTCTATTATCAGGTTAGATTACATATTGTGAAGATTGAATAGAATTCAGGCTTTTTTTGTGCTTTGTGCCCTGTAAAGCTGCATACAAACTTTATTAGTCATTAATCGTATTACTAGCTTGAATTGTTCTCTAATTGCCTTAAATATTTTACTTTGTTTCCTTGCAGTTAATAGTGTTCTTCTTTATCGCTTGGGTATTTGACGAATTTGAGGTACCACTCCTTGCTGCAAACAAGAACTATCAAATATCCGCGGAATATACATGTGGATGCTTGCACAAGCTGATTAATGACGAGCAGAGATGAAATGAAAGGAGGCAGAAAATAAGGAAGAAGAAGATAAATTGGCATTTGATTTATCTGGAGGACAGGAAAGTGTGAAAGAAAATTGATTAGAAATAGGGCTTGGAACATAAAAAAATGAACCTGCAGCATTTTAGATTGTTCAAAAAAGGAAGTTAGAGAAGATTCTTGAGAATGTTTTAGCCTGAAAAGCTAGGACAGGAACTGGCCATTGGGTTTTAGATACAGATTCCGATAAGCTGCAGAATGAGTATAATATTTTTTTGTGAAGAGGGACTTCCTCATGCTCTGCTGTTTGTCCTTTTTGTGTATTATTCACCCATCACTATTGCTGTGGGAATCAAAAATGTGAAGAATAATAGGGCAATCAAAGTAAGACCTTACCAATATTGAGAAAATAGACATAGTAGGTGTTGTTTCTGGAAGTACCAGCCCACTTTGTAATATTGCCAAATGCATCTACCGCCACCTCAGACCATCCTCCTGTCTTGGTGAATGAAGTGGTCACCACTGTGTTGGCCCTTAGAAGAAGCCTACTTGTGCATTTTCTGTGTTCACCCCTCTGGGATCCTCTGTTCTCAGTCATCAGAGAAACTAGAGCAGCATTCCAATTTCTAATAGTGCAAGGATATTTAGAACCTAGGAAGAGAGGAGGTATCAATCAGCTTGGGATGGCTGGAACTACATTAGATTTTAATATCATCTCAAGGATTGGGTTTAGAAAACTGTGGAGAATGAATTTCTTAAGGAATGGAAGCTAAGGGAGTTCTGGCTAGTCTAGACAGCTGATGTCTTATGGAATGAGGGAGAGAATCCAGACAGTCTTCCTGAGCTGGGTCAAGACTGATCATATACCCACGCCGTTATAGGAACTTACTGAATGCTAACTATGTGCCAGGCACTGCACTAAAAATATTATATACATGTTGTTTAATCTTTGTAATACCTTTATGAAGTAGATAATATTTATTGTCCACATTTTACAGATGAGTAAATTAAGGCCTGAGGAAATTAACTGACCCACAGATAGTATACTTGCTGGTTGGTAGAGTTAGAACTGGAAGTTAGATCTGTCTCTCTAAAGCCTGATCACCTTGGCCTTTCAATGTTAGCATCATGAGGGACAAGTGGTTGGCCTTCTTAAAAACCTGTGGATTTGATTTATAATAATGTGAGCGAGGAGGAGGCAAAGCCTCTTTCATATAGGGACTCAGTCAAATTTGAATTTCGAATAAACAATGCATAACTTTTCAATGTAAGTATATCCCAAACAAAATTTGGAGCACACTTATACTAAAACTTGTTTTATATATACTTGTATTTGCTAAATATGGCAACCCTATTATATGAAGGCATCAGTCCCAGAATTGTTTTGAATCTACTAGAAACTTAACCTATGATTTGGTCTTAGGGCTCAGCTAGGATCCAAGGAATGTTTCTGGAAGTGGGGGAGATGAAAGTCAGTGATGTGCAGAGTGAAAAGGACATCTTTATTGGGACTTGGGACATCTGTATTCCAGTCGTCACTCCACTCTGCCTAGACAGGCTGCCACCCACCCTTGTCCATTTGGCTATATGATACTTACAGGTCTTCCCACGATTCCTGGCAGCCACATGCTTTTTGTGATTGGGCTTTGGAGCAGAAGGGCATTGGAGTCATTGCAGTGTAAAAGCGTGTTGTTTCCAGGAATCAAAGGTTTGGACAGAGAAATGGCAGTGAAACAGGGGAATGTCCCAGGACTATCTGTAAGAGTGAGGGGTGTGGAGAGAATTTACATGTAAAGACTGAAAACCAATTCATCCAGAGCCAATTTCAGCTCAGACCAGGGGGAAAATTGCTGTTCAAATTGGTATTTCCATTGCCAGGTTTATTGACAAAATGAAATAAAAAAGCCTCTTTGTTTTTATGAATTTGTTGTAGATTATAAAAAAAGGGGGGGTGATTTATTCTCCTCAGTTGGTGGCATACTGGATTTTGACAGGCCCTTTTTTCTTTTATAAGTGTAAAAACAGTCATGGATGAGCCAGAATATACCCCAGTTTCATGAAGATCAACATGACTCTGGGTCTTTGGATAGACTCTCTCCTCTGTGCATACATCAGTGAATTTTTTACTCCCTCTTGGAGGCTGGAAGCTGCCTGTCCTCATTTTAAAACTGGGGAAAGAAGGATCCAGATGACTTGGATCTAGTGACCTTCCCACGATCACAGGTGAATGAAGAGGGTAGTAGCTGCTAGGCAGAGTAGAGGCAATCCTCCATAGCTCGGCCTAGACTCACATCCTTCCACAGCCCCCTAGGCCTCCTCCTGGATCTGATCAGGAAGCATAGGCTGTCCAACACCCCTGGAAACATCTGGCACCTTCTTGCCTTCCCTTACAAGTTCACAGCCACCTCAAGGCCTGGAAGCCTGTTCCTTGTCTCTGTTGCTCTGCCGTCTCCTCGTCCTCTCTCACCAGTGTTTGCAATCCTTCTCAGCTTCACTCAGTCTGAAATGTGTAGGGATCATAACTTGTGGGGTCGTACAAGAAGCCAGCAGCCCTTCCATAATTGCCACTGACGTGGAAACACAGGAGCAAATGAGCAGCAATTCATATGTCGCTGCGTGACAGAACAAAAACCTCTACTGAGGAATTAAAGCCATAAATATCCTACAGGGCTCCTACCTGTGAGCGTGTTCCTGACATCTGGAATGGCAGCTCATTGGAGCCACTCTGCTGTCAGCATACTGTTGCAATGCTGGCTGCAATTAAGCAGTGAGGGCAGAAGGGACAAGAAGGGAAGCATTGGGGAGGAGGGATGGGGGGGGTACCAGTGGGAACCTCATGACAAAAAGGCCCCTTTCCCCTACAGTGGCCACAATAACTAAGCAGCCCCTACCCACTCCCACATGGAAAATCTCAGAAAGCCTGCTGTGACAAGAGGCCCTGTCCTTGCAAGAGGCTTTAGCAGCTTTGTGGCTGGTCTCCCATCTGGTTGACAGGAATGTGACAGCTCAGAGTCAGTGCTCTTGCCGGGGAAGCTACCCTGGGCCAGCTCAGGGGCACCCACAGAGCTGTGCCTGGGCTCGCTCCAATGGGCCGAGAGAAGTAGTGTGTCACTGCCAGGGATGAGGGAAGCGTGTGGAAAGCTCAGAAGAAATCCAATCAGAGATTCTCAGAAGTGGGGAATTTTGCTAATGGGGCTATCTTTTGGCAGATGTTTACTATTTCTGGAGGTGGGAGGGATGTTGGCGGCCGGGGATTGCATCCTGTGCTCAAAGCAGCTGGTGAAATGTGATTTTCCTACCGTGGCGGGAATTCCCAGGCCTGGTGCTTTTTGCTGGGACCAACAGTATTTGCTGAATGAAATGGATCCTCAGCTACTCACAGTGATTTGAACAGTGTTTTCAGGGCCTTGAGCTGAGCATTGATGGGAGACAACTCACCTTTTCTTTTTCTCCTTTGCCTGATGCTCAGCATACGTGTTCCTGTAGGTGAGCTCCTGCACGCAGACCAGTTCTAGGGAACCATTCTTCAGAAGGATGGCCTTGGTGGCCATTGGGAACTCTTTCTTAGGCCTTTTGTGCCTTAGTTTTCTGATTTGCAAAATCGGAGAAGAAAAATATCGGCTATACACCATCTTCAGGTATTAAAGGCAGTGAATTAGGATCTGAGATTTAAGATCTAAAGGTCTGTGTTCATCCATTTTCACCCTTACCCAGATGGAAACTGCTGCAGCCAAAGCCTTCCTGTTTCTAGGGAAATTGAGAAGGTGAAAATAAGGAACACAGAAAGAAGCCCTTCCCCACAATAATTTAGGGATATAATTGAAAATATGATCTTTTTATGTATAAACTGATTTTGAAATTTTATGAGCTAGAGATAAAAATGAAGAGCAGGAATCAAGACGCAGGTTATCCTATTTTACATCAAGGCAAAGATGGGTAGGTATTAGTATGAGGTGCATCCCCACTCCTGGTTAGTAGGCAGCTAACCCACTCTTTGGTCTCCAGGGGAACACCTAAAATGAGTGCAGGTGCTGACCAGCCATGGAGAAAAATCAGGATACTGAGCTGACATGCTGTACAGGAAAGTCTTGTGTTACATTCACCAAACCAGAGGTTAAGTACTGTGCCCTGGCTTCTTTGGAGCACTGTACTAAGGCTTTGGCATAAGTCAGACCATATTCTTCACCTTACTATACTCATATATTGCTCTAAAATTCCTGGACTTTAGCACTTTGAAGATTTTGTAGGGCATGATTGTAAGGAAGGGGAAGTGTAGGCTTAGAACACATTTTCAAATTCAAATCCTGACTCCCCAGTAATGAATCATGGGAACATAAGCAAACTTTCCTCTCTGAGCTTCCTGTCTTACCTGAAGGCGTGGATAATAATCCTCACCTACCCATGTGGTGGGAAGGGTGAGAGAACCACTGCATGTACCAGCTCAGCACATACCAGGCGCTAAATTAATTGTTTCCTGCGCTCCGTCGCCCTCAGCAGTAATCATCAGATGTCACTGCCTCTGCTAAAGGAGAGAGTGAAAGAAATCAGCTACATAAGCTATTATTTTGGTGTTTATTTTGTGTGGGGAAATGGCTGTTTTTAGCCCTACCGCCTCCAAGTTTGAACCCTAGATAGTGTGTTTGCTGAAAAAGCAAAAATAGTACATTTGACCTATGTACCCTAGGAATGGATGGATATTCATGCAAATGGAAAATAAAAAAAGAACTGGAAGAATCTCCCAGCAGCCAGGAGTCATCTGACCTGAGGTCCAGTGTAAAAAATTACATAAATCAGAAAATTATGTTTAAGTAATTTAAAAATGTTTTGAAGATTCTCATTAAGAAGATTTTACTTAGGTGAATATATATGGTATCTTACCATTTATGTAAAATAAGGGGGTGGAAAAGTGCATATATATATATTTGCTTATATATGATTGACTATTTCTGGAACAATAAATAAGAAAACGGTAACTTGGTGACACTAGGCAGAGGTACTTGGTGGTATGCATCAGGAATTAAAGGAGATGATGTCACCTAGGTGCCTTGTGTATCTTTAGAATTTTGAATTATGTGAATGTTTTAATTAGCTATCCAAATAACAAAATTAAAAGTTAAAATATACACTATATGTAGTGAAATCAAAGTGGCTTCTGTTAATTTCTAAGCAGTTACTTAAAAATTTGTAAAATCATGCCATAGCAAATGTCCTTTGAAAATAAAATGTAGATTTTAGTGAATACTCAGAGAAAAATCACCTTAGTTGATTTCTGTTACTCTTTCACCCAACATTAACTTCCCAAAATGGGAGTATTACCTGTGTTAATTCTGTGTGTGTCTGTGGATAGTAAGTTCACCTGATTAAGCCTCAGCCCCAGTGAAGTTCAGGTCTTGGGTTTGACTCACAGATGGCCAATTAACTCCACTGTATTTTGAGGGCACAGACTGTGCCTCTCACCTTGAGTAGCTGATTGTGAATATGGCCATTGGCCTTGTAGGGACAAGCCTGAGTGAAGGTCTGATGGAAGTCACACAAGTTCATCACTGAGTAGAAAGACAATGAGGGGGGTGGGGAGTTGGTCAGAGATGCCCTCATGCAGAGGTGGAGGTAAACAAAGAGGCTGGAAGTGTTAGAGATGAGAAGAACTCAGGAACTATAACAGGACATGTGGTCGCAAGTTTTCCCCTATGGCAGGAATGGGTCTGTTATAGGATGACCTAGCAGGTTTCACCAGTAATCAACCACAGTCTCCTCCCGTTTTCTGCACACAACACTCTTCTATTCATACCCTTGATTCTTAGACTTTACAGCCAGAGGTGGTGCAAGTATATAAGTATATTGGGATGGGGATAAAAGTGTGGCTAAAATACCTAAAAAGCTTTATTGGAAGTTCAAACTAAATGCCTAAACATATTTTAGGAGTCTTCAGGTCTTCAGAACATTAATTCCTCCTTTATATTCTGCCTGAGATCAGCACTCATGGTATTTTATGCATGAGAAAGCTTTCTGAGAGTGGCACACAGTGTGTGTGTGTGTGTGTGTGTGTGTGTGTGTGTGCTTAGGGGAGATTGCAGGATGAAAGGCCTTTACTTCCCTTCTTAGTAGTGGATGTTTTCTAGATATCACTAAGGGTGGGAACAGGGTGGAGAGGGATTCTAATCCCTATCTGAGCATATCTGTTCCTCCTATAGCTTCCCATAGAACATCCCAGGCCCCATAGTGTCAGCCAACTTGGAATAATAGTTTTAATAACATACACTTGTGAGACTTTATATTTATTTCTAACCCTGGTCCTGTGTTAATTGTTTCATTCACTAGACAGAACAAGCTCATGAAATAGGTTTATCTCCATTTTACAGATTAAAACAAACAAACAAACAAACTAACAAACAAAAAAACAAACAAACAAACTTGGGATAGCCTCAAGTGTCTTTCCTGATGTCCACATAGAGCTCTCCTGATTCCTGGACATAACTATTTCTCATATAAGAATAAGATGTCTTAGGATGTTTGGTATTTATGCTTCCAGGTTTGATTAAAAAGCCATGAAGGCATGCTGTTAGTGGGAAGCTTGCTCAGAAATTAAATTATATTCCTTAAAGTAAGTTTTCATTAGAGCCTAGAGTTAATCCAAAGTCTGGGCTAGTTTTTACGTCACTTGAACTTGGGCCTACCAGCTAGCTGTCAGTGCTCACTGGTGCTTACCTAGCAGGAAGTTATTGGTTAATATGTTTACCCAGTAATTACACACCCATGCACATTACTCACTAATTACACTCAGCAGGAGCAAAAGTCATTAGCACAACACATCCCCGGCACTGGGGGTAAAAGGGACACACCATTCTGTATTAATTTAATAATTGCATATTATTTACCATATCTAGGGTTATTTCACCAAAGAATGATAACAAAGAGCTGCATGGTTTACCTGCTGATGCCATTTGCCAGTGCAAGTCAAGGGTGGTGTGAAGGCTCCCTCCTTGTGTGAACTATGGCACAGACAGACTGCGAGGGACACTTGGAGGTCCCAGGCTAGCCCTAGTGGCAGGAGAGTTGGACCTTAACAGCCGAGTTGCCATTACCTATGTGTGTCTGTCCTAAGCATATTTAAAACCCTAGGCCAGCCTCCCCAATGCCCAGCATGCTCCTGAGCTGCTGTGTGCTCAGGGAATTAAAACTAATTTTAATATTAGCCCTAAGCAAAGCATAATTAGAAAGATAAATCTTCAGCAACTCTCTCCTACCCAGACTTCTCCACTGCCACCTCCCACCCTTATCCCACCTCCCTGCCATAATGCATTATGAAGCCAAATATAAATGGCTTGGAGATGATCTGTAACAACACTGAACACATTTGTTCAGCTAATTGAAGGCTGGTTCTGATGTCAGGCAGACACTGGTGGTGTGACACCTGTGAGGGTGGGGCATTCCTTGTCTCTAGAAACTATGAGGAGGGAACAGCTGGGTGTGGACCAGTCCTGACTTATTCCTTCAACTGAATACCAGTTGTTTTAAAAATGTTTTAAATGTTTAAAAATTGTTTTAAAAATGCACTTAGCTAGTAATAACAGGCCATCTTCGTTCAGAAGACAAAACTCTTTTTTCTCATTCTTATTTATCCTTCTTCAAGGGACCACCAAACAACCTGCCCGATTTTCCTTCTCATTCACATGTTTCGATTGTTTCACCAAAGGCTTATGGAATACTTCTTCCTTTTAAAAGTGCTAAGTGCTTTGCTGACAGCATCACAACCACCATGGCCTGTGGAGTCGATATTAAAGAGAGAGATGAAGAAGACAATACCCGAACAATAGCCAGGCAGAACCAGCCCTTGGGACGCATCATGACAGCTGGGGTCAGCCCCTTCTTCCCTGGGGCAGAACATGAAAGAACCATGTCAAAAACCACAGGCGACTCTGACCCCTGTTTCTGCAGGTTCCTGAGTCCCCGTGCTTCTTTTCCCCAAGCTCCATGCCCAGCTATTGTGGTTTTCTTGCGGACCCCTCATGAGTTACTAACAGCAGAGCAGAATTCTGAGCCTTCTGTTCCTCGCATATTTCCCACACCTTTTTTACCCTACAACTGTCATCTTTGGCTTTCTTTTTAAATTTCTGCTCTTTATATTACAAGGTGTTAAAAATGAGTGTGGGGGGCGGTAGATCACAGCTCAATCAGAGAACTATGGAGTCAGCTTGTTCCCCACTGCCAACACCCACCTGCTTCTAACCCTGCCCCAAGTTCAAGTTCTAAACCTGGAGGGTCCCACCAACTCACTAGCATCCTCTGTGGGGCACACCCCCGAACCTTTTCTCACAGATCTTCCAGGTATCCCTGATTTCATGGCCTGTGAAGACAGTTGAAGCTAAAAGAAGGCTCTATATCCTCAATATCATTCCTGTTCCAGGAGCTTCAGGTGCTTCTAAGGAATTTGCAAATATACCACATACATGGATTCTTTCATGCATTTTATCATGCTCCTTCCTCTGGAATTTCGTTTTCTTTCTTTTGTTTTTGTGGGGACTCACAGTTCAGCTCAATGATTACCCCTTTTTTTGATGCTTTCCCCAATGACTTCTAGGCTCCTCTGATTCCCTGTTGCTTTCAGACACAGATGGAGCAATCAGGGGGGATGATTCTTCTATTAGTTTGCAAACTTCTTCATGAGATCTGGACTCTGACTCTATCTCATTCATCTGGACCATCCTTGGTGCCAAGAATGCTCTCAAGACACAAAGCAGGCCCTAAATGAGTCCAGAGCAGGCCTAACTCCCAAGGCAAACAGGACTTTCCCATGGAAGAGGGCCACTTTGACCTTTGCAAGTAGTTGGGAATCTAGTGGGCATTGATGGCTTAATGGTGAGTATCACTGCCTTCCAAATAGGAACCTATGTGAAGGGAACTAACATCACTTGGTGCCCTGTTATGTGCTAAATCCCTTATATCTCTTACTTCACTAAATTCTCAGAATAAATGAAGTAGGTATTTCCATCCCCTTTAACAGATGAAAAAAAAACATTTATATAGGTTAAGATACCTCAGGCTAAAAAATGGCAGATTCCTCGGTAAGTTCCTATTTCTCTGGACTTTTTTTCCTCTGCACTGCTTCCTTAGGGAGATGAGCAGGAAAAGGAAGTTTTTCCTTCTTTACCAGGAGGACCTGCTTCTGAGAACACTGCTTTCTTTCCAGCCTTTTGGGGATTTGCCAATCTTTTGCAGTTGTATGACCCTGCATGAGGGAGGCCAAGTGACAAGCGCTTTCTTCATGTGTTATGCCTTCTGATTAAACATCTGATTTTTTTAAGCATTTGATTTAACTAAACAATTTCTGACCAAATTTCAAGCTCTCCCTTATGCATGGTTTTCCATTTTTCAGCAGCCTCTGCAACTGGTTGTGCAGGGAAAGTCAGTCTGTCTCTGGAGCAGTGAAATCATGAATTCACTTTGAATATGGGGAATTCATAATTGCTGCTTGGAACAGTTGAGTTTTCCAAACACACTCCCTCTGAGCTAGCCCACCCACCCCTTCTCTTTTGTAACAGGCCACTTATTGGGCTTTTCAGCCACATAAAGGTTTTATGTGATCTATTATATGATGATTTAATTGCTGCTGTTTATTTATTATGATTGTATTTGAATTGCCATAGAGAGCCAATAGTGACTTGGCAAAGGGCACCCAAAGACAATGTTACAATATTGTTTTCAGGAAGGCAGCAGGCCTGCATTACAGACTGAAGGCAACCAAAGGGAAGGGATGGCCCTGCTGACCAGAGTGGCTGGTGTGTAATTGCGAGTCTACACTGAGTTGCTCAGTTCGGTATCTATTTTGGGTAAGTGCTCCTAGAGGCAAGCAGCTGAGAATCTTCCTGTGTTGTATAGCACTTGTAGGATTCACTTAAGTAAAATATGCTGTATTTCCTATACCAAAATAACACTCCAGCCCATTCTCAATGTTTTTTTTTTTTCCAGCAATAGTGGTGGCTTTGTCGGAATCTAGTTATATACCTTCTCATCCAATCCCCACTGTGATTAGTGACCCAAGACCAAGTGAAATAAAAATGTCCTGTGTGAGCACCATTGCTGTCCATTGGTCAGCTCATGTTCTAAATGGCCATATACAAGCAGGGTCCACCTACGCTAAAACTCAATGCTCTGTGAAAGGGCTTTGCTAAGAGCATATGACCTGAGCCATTATAGTTCATTCAGCAATGAATTATTGAACTTTTAATATATGCCAATCCTGTGCTAAGCACTGTCCCACCCCCAACCTTGGTGACTGGGATACGGAATGGCTGGTAGTAAGGGCAAAGAATTTTAAGACCTGGTTCCTATCGTCATGGAGCTCAGTCTAGTGGGGTGGTGAGGGGAGATGACACACAAAACAGCCAGCAGTAACTTCATGAGGCAAGTGAACAGTGTGGACTCCTCCTTCCTCTGCTCTAGTATGTCATCACTAAATGGTCCATATTAACATTTTCAGGTCCAGAACCAGCATGGCAGCATGTCCTTGGAGTTGTGTGTTTGTTAGCAGGAAGGAAGGACAGTGATCTCTTTGAGGAAGCAAACACTCTGTTTCATTGTTTCAGTGGTGGCTGGTATCTTTCAGCCAGAGAAGGCATCCCAGTTCTTCTCTTGGGCCTTTTGGTGGAGAAGTCCTGTAGGGAAAAAGTATTTCTGGCCCAATGGGATGAAAGTGTCGACAGAGAGACCAGGAAGGAGCAGCAGGCAGCCCCAGCAGGGAGACAGCAGCCTTTAGGGGAAGATGGGCATGGGGGAGAGCCAGGGCACAATCTGCTCCGTGGAGAAATGGAGGAAGCGGGCCGTCTGTGTGAGGAGTGGCTGGGAGCCAGGCAGGCGCAGGGAATCTTCAAGGGGATAAATACTAAGAGATTTCCATCCCTTTTGGGACTAGTGCCAGGGAAAGAGGCCAAGATTCCAGGGAACATAGCCAGGATAGGGTTATTATAATCCCTAGGAGGATTCATTTGCCAGCTACTAAAGCAAAAGCAAGCAGCACCCTGAAATGGAGACTAGCTATTTCGGAACAATTAGCCATTGGTGCCTGCTGCTGTCTTTGGAGAATCTCCAGAAGCCAGCGGGGTAAGGAGGAGGGCAGGAAGTTGCGGCCTGCCGCTGGGGAGAAGGCTCTGTCCTTGGCACCTCTTCCACCTGACAGCTCACCGTGAGTGCAGTGCCATACCTGACTGTCCAAGGGGCTCCTGCTGCCACGGGGTCTACATCCTGCCCTCAGGACAACACTGGGCCATCATAGCCTCCATCCTCAGGACACTCCACTACCACCCCAAAGTATAACATCCAGCAGTTGGATCAAGCCAGATGCTTTGCTCATATCAGACATTCTCAGCTTAGGACCCAGGGAAACTTTAGGAAATTTTCCTTTGGGGGACAGTGAATCACCAGAAATTATTCATAAAAAACAGAAAGGCTAAAGAGGACCTTACTCCTCCCACACTGTCATTAATGTGCTGTAAAAATGCACTTCCCCAACATGGTTCCTTCCAGAAAAATCAGCAAGATCTAGACGTGCTGGGGGTAAAGGCAGGATGGGGGTACTACTTGCACTTAACATAATTAAGTCACTGCTCAAAAAAGAAATAGCCTCTGCTTTGTTTCCCTCTATACTGCTTGTTCTATAAATTTTCCAGACTCTGGTCTTCCTGACTTCTATGTCTTGGGATTTCTTTCTGGAGTCCTGGGACTTGGAGCTCCTGGTAACAGCTGTAGCCCATTTGCCTTGGTCTGTGCCCCTGCATAATCCTGGGGTATATCCTGCATCCACATCTCTGTCTTTCCCAAGGCCTTCCTATGGGCTGTGACCACTACCTGGAAATAAATCCATTGGAGTAGAAAGAGACTAGGTACCATTGTAGTTGAACAAAATAGCAACAAACTTCCAAATTTATAAAGCAAGAGAGACGATATGTGTTTTCTTTAGTCTGTAGCACTGCACTGAACTCAGGAAGAACTGATCAGGAGGGAGCTGCTCCACCTGGTTGGATAGATGACCACTAAGGAGGGCAGAAATGAGATAAATAGGGTTTGGACATGAACTACCATAACAATGTCAAGTACAAATGCAGGAGTCCCCAGCAATTTTTTTTTCACTTTTATTTTTTAACGTTTTTATTTATTTTGAAAAAGAGAGAGAGAGGGAGGGAGAGGGAGAGGGGTAGGGGCAGAGAGAGGGAGAGAGAGAATCCCAAGCAGGCTCCATGCTGTCAGTGCAGAGACCCATGCAGAGACCCATGCAGGGCTCAATCTCATGAACCATGAGATCATGACCTGAGCTGAAATCAAGAGTTGGATGTTTAACCAACTGAGCCACCCAGGAAGCACCCCACTCCACTGCCCCAACAACTCTTTAAGCAAGGATCTCTTCTGTGCATTTAAAAATAGCTTTCTAACTCTTTATTTGGCCTTCTCATCCCTCCCCACTGCCAGCCACTTCCCCAAAACAGAGGTATTGCTCCAGCACTGACCATAGTCAGGTCATGCTCCAAGCTGAGAAGAGACACATTTCAACTCTCCTTTTCCAGGTATTTTGTTATAGGATCACTGTGGTAGATTAGCATCTGACTAGCCTGAAGTTAAGCTGGAATTACCTTCTGAAGAATCACGTCTCTGGGGACTTCTGCTGGGATTACTGGGAGGTAACAGAGGAGAAAGGCCGGGATCCCAAAAATATTCTTCAGGAAGCAGCCCCAACAAGCTCTGTGCTGAACACTGAAGTGGGTAAGAGAGAAGAGGATGCCAGAATACCATAATAGAATAACAGAATACTGTGGAGGAGTTTGGCTAATGCCCAAAGGGCTTCACCATAGGAGTCCTTGCTCCAACTATTCAAAATGTGACTGATTTCCCTGCAATTCTCCCCTTTCCTGGAGAACAGGCAGAGAGCTGGTAAGGACTGGCATGCATAGCTTGGTGATTCTGGGCATTTCTGTGTGCTGTCCTATCTCTCTGAGATTGGATGAAGAGAGAAGTGCAGAAGGGAGAGGCGTGGCTTTGCTCCACAGGACTCCTGTGGAGTCACTATGACATCACAGGAAGCAGTAACTGTCCCCCATTTTTCTGACCCCCATAGGAAGCAGTAACTGGTGACCCAAATCTCTCACTTTCTTCACCTTCTCAATCATGTTTTCCAAGGAAACAAATTTTTAGAAGTTGTTTAGAAGCATACACCTTCTGAAAGGCAACCCAGGAAAAGGCAGTTTGGTATTAAACTTGTGTTAAGGCCTAATGGAAGTGAGGCAGTGATGGTGGTCCTCCTCGAAAACGCCTTTGCCTTGGGACCAGGTCATTCCTCCACTGTACCTAGACACATCCTGCATGTAGCAGGCACTCTTTCTTGTGCATTCAGCCTTGCCTTGCTCACTGGCCCTAGCTTCCTGGGTCCAGAGACCTTGTCCCCACACCATAGCCTAGAGCAGGGCCCTGAGGGAGTCAACATGCTAGTAACATGGGAATAGGGGCAAGCAATACCTTGGTCTTTCTCTCCTCCCCCATATGCTTCCCTTGGCCCCCAAATCCCTAACATTCATGTATAAGTCAAAAAGATGATAAAGGGATACCCATGGGATATATGGGAAGGAAGGAGAGAAATCTTATTTCTTTAAAGACGGAAGAGCTTCTTGTACACATGTGACCCTCAAGTCTCCCTGTGTTTATGGTAGTATCAGTTGGTTGGCTAGAGGAGTACTTATCTCCTCCCTGGGTCCTTGCCCAGTCACCTGTGGTACGTACCTTCTCTCCCAGAGTGGCTACCAAAAGCTGACTTTGGGCTCAGGAGTCTAAGATCATGCATCACCTCCTCACGCTGCTATGAACCTTGGCCGTGAGTCAGGCTGGTTAGAGAAAATGAGGCTAGGCAGGTGGCAGGTTGCGGGCTCTGGGGAAGGACCCCGAGCTGAGGCGGCAGGCGCACGGGGGCTCTCCGTGTGCGCCGCAGCCACCCGCCGGCTGGGGGCCTCCGCTAATGAGAGGGAACCTGTTGGCGGGCGCAGCTGAGCCCCAGCAATCAAGGACGGGCGCTGACAGCGCGCAGGACCCGGGCCAGAGGGTAAAAAAGACTTTGAGAATTCAGAGAGGAGACTGGCGTGCGACAAAGAAGCTCGCAAGGCTGACAGGAAGTTGGTAGCCAGCACAGGCGCAATCTGCCGGCTTCAGTGGGGAGATGGGGGTCTGGCTTGCCCGGTGTGTGGCTGCACCATCTGAACATCTTGATTTGCTGCTAATTGAGCAGCCTGACACCAGCGCGAGCACGTGACCCACCCGCAGCTGAGACCAGAGACTCCCGCTCCGCTGGCTCACTGGGGAGCAGGGGGAACCAACTGTCGCGGGCTGCCGAGAAAGCTAGCTGTGCCAGGCAGAGCGGGCTGGGCAGGGCCCGCGAGCCAGCCCCGATCCAAGGGGCTTGGCTGTGGTCCCGCGGAAGGCCTGGCTCCCAGGCTCCACTTCGCCACACAAACCCTCCAGCTGGCGGGACTGGCATCTTCTGAGTCATGATAGTGATAACAGCCCCAGCCCCCATTGGTGGCTCAGCGCGTGCAGCCTCAAATGCTACCTTGCTCTATGCGCTGGACAACTTCACATGGTGCATGTTATCCCCATTTTAGGGATGATGAGACCTGGGACTTAGGAGGGTTAGAGAAGCAGGTAACAGCTAACAAGTAGCAAGGCTGGGGTGTGACCTCAGTGGTACTTGGCTGCAGAGTTTATGCTTGACAGCCTCAGTACAATCTGGAAA
The DNA here is from genome assembly GCF_023721935.1 of Panthera uncia. Classification (NCBI taxonomy): domain Eukaryota; kingdom Metazoa; phylum Chordata; class Mammalia; order Carnivora; family Felidae; genus Panthera; species Panthera uncia. Next base: position 84,248,278 of record NC_064808.1, on the reverse strand, counting down.
AAAAAAAAGTGCCCTTCTATGATTTGCTTATTCCATTTAGCATAATGTCCTCCAGGTTCATCCATGTTGCAAATATGCAGGATTTGGTTCTTTTTAAAGATTGAATAATATTCCACAGCATGTATATCACAAGTTCTTTATCCATTCATCAGTGGGTGGGCATTTAGGCTGTTTCCACATCTTGGCCATTGTGAATAATGCAGCAGTGAGCATGAAATGCAGATAGATGTTTGAGATCCTGATTTTGATTCTCTTGGACAAATACTCAGAGGTGAGATTGCAGGACCATGTGATAGTTCTACATTCTACTTACATGAGGATTCTAAACTAGTCACGCATGGGGTGCCTGGGTGGCTCAGGTGGTTGAGCAACTGACTTCGGCTCAGGTCATGATCTCTCAGTTCATGAGTTCGAGCCCCCTGTCGGGCTTTGTGCTGATGGCTATGAGCCTGGAGCCTGCTTCGGATTCTGTGTCCCCCTTTCTCTGCCCCTTCCCTGCTCATGCTCTGTCTCTCTCTGCCTCTCAAAGATGAATAAACGTTAAAAAAATAATAAAAATAGTCATGCTCATAGAAGCACAGAATAGAATGGTGGTTGCTAGTGGCTGGAGAAAGGGGAAGAGAGGAAGTTGCTAACCAATGGGTACAAAATTTCAGTTGTGCAAGAAGAATAAATTCCAGTGATCTGCTGTACAACACCGTGCCTATAAATCACAATATAAAAATCTGTTAAGAGGGTATATTTCATGTTAGGTGTTCTCATCACAATAAACTAAATTGCTTTAAAAAAGGAAAGGAGGAGGGAAAGAATTCATGGTGACCCCATTAGTTATATCACTCACCAACTTCTTTAAAACTTTTTGATTCTAATTGTAAGTAAGGAAGATTTGTGTCCCTGCAGTAATAATTATCTTGTACTCATCTGATGCTTTACAGTCTAACCAGTGCTTTTACATCTGTAATCATATTTGGTCTTCATGGCCACCTCACGAGGCAAATATTGTCCCTATTTTCAGATGTGGATACACCAGGGTCTCCTGGCAATGAACTGGTGCCCACCTTTGGACCCAGCTCAAGTGCTTGTCCCACTCACTGCTTGGAGCCAAGGGGGCAGAATCAATGTTGAAGTGCAGCACTGATAAAGCCCCTGGCTTTAGCATTGAATCCAATCTCTTTCTGCCCAGTCTTGATTTGGCAAACGCTAATGAATCTGTTTTGACCACTGTGCTCATCCTTCAAATCCATTTGTTCCATTATTTGGTTAATCCAGGGATTCAGCCAGAGCGAGGAGGCTTTGATGCAGCTGCCGGAGTGTTTAAGAATCTCTCTTCCTCTCCCTGTGTATCTGAGTGCTTCTCCCTTCTGGTTTTACCTAGCAAGGGAAGACAAGGCACACACAGGTGAGGCATGTGTGAGAGTGTGTGTCCCTGCAGATGAGTAAGGAGGCAGAAATGAAGGGAAAGGTCTGGAGGCTTACATTTTTTTTGCCGAAAGTAAAAAATCAATCCATGACCTTAAAGAAGTTTATGAATTCCTAGCTTAGGAATCAATGCACATTGATTTTTGTGCCTCTGCATGGGCTGTACATGTACACTATCAAATGATGAAAGATATATTTTGTTGGGCGTGGAATGGGGATAAGCAGGTGCCATTTTCTACTGGGTTGCCAAGAGTAAAAAAGGAAAAAAGAAATGTTCATTCTGTGGCAGTCTCAGTCCAGAGCTTGGGCCTCTGGCTGTGACTGTTGAGTTCAGACATTGGCCCTGATCACAGGGTCAACATCATGGATTCCTGAGTGCTACATCCCAGTCTTCTTCCTCACACTCCTTTCCTCTGCAGTTCCAAGCCTTTTCCACTCACAACCTCCCTTTCCTGAGATGGGTTTCCAAGCTTAAATTCAAAGGGTGAGGGATTGCTAAGAAAGACGGGAAGCAGGACAGAGATAAGCAAGGGAGGCGTAATATAAAGGTGACTTAATTACATTTGAACAACATATTCCATTTAAAGAATCATTTTTTATGCATTATGTCACTTGATCACCGTAACACCCTTGGGAGTTGGTCAGAGCATATATCATTGCCCTCATTTTACAAATAAGGGAGCTGGTGCTAAGAAAGCTTGTGACTTACTTACAACCTGCCAGCTGGCATCAAACACAACCAACATTCACACCTGGGGCTTCTGCCCCCCTCCCCCCAGTTTCCTCCTCACTGGGATGGCTCCTCTGGTGTCCAGAGGACAGAGCAGCTCTGTCATGATGGAAGCTATCATGCAAATGAGAAGAATAATCTTTATGCATAGGAAAAATGTATAGACATATGTACAAAACATTTAAAGAAGGCAATGCAATTGAATCAGTGTAGAAAGAGAAACACAAATGTTTGGGGGACACTGAAGTGGAAGAATCTAGGCAAGAGAAAGAGACCACATGAAGGTGTGGCTTGGGCTCTGCTGGGCTTGGTAGGTGGAGCCCTGGTGAGATAGCAGCTTCAGGACTGCTGGCACTGAGCAGACAGCTCAGCTGCTGGGGGTGTCGCCTTCACAAATGAGCCCTGGGCCCTCTGAACTCAGCCGTCCCCAGGTGATCCCTTTGCCATGTCCCCCCACATTCCTGCTCCTGCTGTAATTTCTAGCTTCATTGGTGCCATATTGCCTTTTGCCTGCTTCAGGAGCCCAGAACCTCTCTCCCTACCCTCCATTTGTCATCAGTTTCTAGTTCTTATTTTTTTACTTCTTAGATTATTCTTGAATTTTCTTCTTTTATTCCTTCTATCTTTTCTTTTCAAGTTTGTTTATTTATTTTGAGAGAGAGAGAGAACACAAGCAGGGGAGGGTCAGAGAGAGAGGGAGAGAGAGAGAATCCCAAGCAGGCTCCACACCATCAGTGCAGAGCCTGACACAAAGCTTGAACTTATGAACTATAGGATCATGACCTGAGCCAAAACCAAGAGTCAGATGTTTAACTGACAGAGCCACCCAGGCGCCCCAATGTTCCTTCTATCTTTCTCCTGGTTCAGGCTCTCATAATATCTCACAAAAGTCTTGATGTCATATATATATATATATATATATACACACACACACACACATATATGTGTATATATATATATATATATGTTGCCTTTTGCCTGGTTATATGGTTATATATGGTTACACATATATATGTATATATATATATATTTTTTTTTCTTTAAATCAATCAATTTTTTCTTTAAATCAATTTGGTGGAATAAGCCACTTTTGATGTTAACTGTGATTTGTCACCTTTATCTCTTTCCTCTCCTAAACAGACAGGTCACAATCTCTGGCCAGGACCATGGGTATATGAATGTAACCCATGTGGAGAGATGGTCTTATCTGGAATTGCTGAAGCACTCCCCAAACCTTGGCACAATCTATGGGAGGAAGGCACTTCAAAAAGATGCAAGTTAAAGTTTTCTAGCAACCTGGTCACATAAAGAGCTTGAAAGTGAAATTAAGGTGAATTATATAAAGATGTACTCTTTACATACCTAAATTTGTGGACTGTGATTCACAGACACTAGCCCCTTGTTTTACTAATAAATCTCAGAGACTTTCAAATTTCATGTGAAAACAAAACAATGTTACATGAGTCTCTCTACACCCCCCACTTCCCCCCTGCACAAGCTGCCAGAGAGATCCAGCTGAAATATGCATCTGATCATTTCATTTCTGAATTTAAACCCATCAGTGCTTCTGCCTGCCTTTGGGATCAAGTCTAAATATCTTGGCAGAGTCCTCTGTGATCTCTGCCCTCCCCCACCTCTCCACTTTCCTTCCTCTCTACTGCCTGCCTCTTGTGTTATATTTCAGTCATGCTAAGTACTTATAAATCTCAGCACCTCCCATGTTGTTTCATGCCCTATCACCTTTACTCATGCTGTTCCCTCAGGCAACATTTCTTCTCCCCTAATTCCCTTGTCACCTGGATGATTTCTACTCAACCTTAAAACTCTTCTCCTCAGACTTCCCTTTTTGCAGAAAGCCTTCCCTGACTTCCCATATGGACTCCCATGGCATGTCCTCCGAGTACCCTTCTCACACCAAAGGCAGGCACCTTTGAATCCCCAGCTCCCGGACAGGGTTTGGCATGGGTTGGCAAGATCTCTGGGGTGGAAAGGGAACAGCAGGTGGGAGACTGGCCTTCAAGAGAGACATGCCAGTTCCCTCCACTTTCTGTCACAGGGAGGACACAGAGGGGGTGGAGTCAAATTTGAGGTTCTTCATGGAATGCCTTCCACAAGATTTTCAGCACTGAAAAATAAATACTGGTATCTTAAAATGTTATGTGAAATGACAGATCAAGAAGTAATATTTTAACCAAAGTGGCTTCTAGCACAAAATGTCAGGACTTCAGGAATAAAATTTTCTCTATTTGGGGGGGTGGGTCTTCTAGATCCTTCTTTTCAGTGAAGCCTAATTAGCTTAGGCTCCTAAAACTGAGGAGAGAGAGAGGCCCACTACCCACTCTGCCCCCCTTTGTTTCCCCAAAGAGATAACAAGCTCCAGAAAGGGAAAAGGAAGGAAACTACAGACTTCTGTCTGTGATTAGAATTGTCTCTGCTCCACCACCCTTGTCCTTAATGTCTTCTCCTAAACTCAGTTACATTGTCCCTGGTTGATTTGGTCAGCATACGGCCCGGGGGTGGGAGATCTTATACTGGCAAATCTTGAGCTAATGATAATTAGGGACACTGTTCACTGTCCATCACCACATTTGCTTGATTTTGAGGGCTGGATTATGAATGGTTGGAAACAGAGGCTGTGAGGCAAATGGCACAGAGGAGAGCTACAGTGGGGTATCAGCTGGGGCCAGTAGCCTGGAGGGAAGTGAAATCTGCTCTTTGTGCTCCCACTCTCCAGTCCTGCAGACAGAACTACTAACTAATCAGCCCTAGGGGGCCCCCACAGCAAGAAGACAGGCTTCCTTTGGCACTGGCATTGTTTCTGAGTGTCCTATGCACAACACCTTTTTTTTTTCTTCCACTTGTATGTGTATGGATCTCTGTATCCATAGATGTTGTGTGCTGTGTGCACATACATACATACATACAATGAGCCATGAAAAGAAGAGAGGACCGCTTCCTTTCTCCTCTCCACAGGTTTGCATTTATTTGTTCTAGAAGGGAGCACTACTTGGAAAATGCCTCCTCAGAAAGGTGCAGAGCTGTCTAGTACCAACTATGTATTTGGAGAAGTATAAGAGACAGAGAGGGTATCAAATGTAATCTGCAACTCTGACTCTTAATCAGAGCAGCCCATTTTATAAGCCAGTTTTATAAAAGTGGAAAAAAATCCCTTAAAGTTCCCTGGGAATATTTGCTAAGAACACACATCTGTTCTGTGGTCAGTAAACAGTCATCTCCGAGCTTGGAGAGAGGGAGCAGTAAAGGAATGGAGGAAGGAAATGATAAAAATGGTGGCTGGGGGAAGACAAAATCATGGTGAGGAGAAGGGGCAAGACCAACAAGACGGCCAACAGAATTCACTCAAAATTATAGTAAAGGGGAAAACAGACAGTCTGGAGCCTGAATGAGTCGACTCCTCACAAACCAGTCATTCTAATAATGGTGGTGAAGACAGCAGGGAGGAATATCAAGATTAATCCCTCCAGACAGTAACCAGAGGTTTTCCCAATGGGGTGGGTATCTCTGCTTGGGGGCATTCTTTTTAATCCATACTCTTGTGGGGGTAGTTTTAGGACAGTGGGGAGGAGGAGCTAAAAGGAATATTGACCTAGCTAAATAAGAGCTTCTCAACTTCGATCATTACTGACATTTTGGACAGGTAATTCTTTCCTGTAGAAGACTATCCTATGTATTTTAGAATGTTTAGCCCCATCCTGGTATCTATGCACACCCCACCCAACACCAGTTGTGACAACCAAAAAATGTCACCAGGCATCACCAAATGTTCTCTGGGGACAAAACAGCCCCTGGTTAAGAAACTCTGAGCTAGACTCTGTGCTGGGCGCATTAGTCATGTGGCCTTATCACACACACAACAGTCAGGCCTTTCTCCATCCATGTGACAGGCAAGAAATCATGCCTGGACTGGATCACAGTTCTAGCTGACTCTAAGGTCTGGGGTCTCTTTGTTATACAGTGCTCCCAATGCAACAGAGTCTATTGCACATTCTCTGGCTGAGGGACAGTCACTGTGCATTGCAAGGCTATGGAGATGCATAATAGTAATGCTCTTCTGTGGTCCACTTTGACCCTGGGTCTGGAAGACCTTGTTTCCCTCTCTCCTCTTCTTAACTTCAGCCACACCAGAGACTCCATGATCAGGATCCATCTTTAGCTTAAGTTAAATCTTAGTTGACCAGGGAGAGGGTAGGGAGTAAGAGGAAGAAAATAGGAAGAATAATATGTTAAGCCAATTCATATCTCAGTATGAAAAAAATCACAAACCCAAATTTATTAGAGAAGAAGTACCTTTATCTACTGGTTCCTATTTCAAGCCGAATAGGACTGAAATAGGAGACTTTACAGGCAAAAACAAAGGGATATCCTTTTCTCTTGATATTAGAAATATCGAAAAAAATTGCACATTGGTTAGGTTTCCAGATAAGTTCGCTATTTTAGTACTTGCAGTAATATTGTTATTATGGTAAAATTAGCACCACTAGTGATATTCTCTATGGTTCATTTTCAATAGAGGAAACCACTATGAAGAATAGAAATACTTCTAAATGTTTATCATTGATATTTATTACTGCTTTTTGATTTAGGACCTTATCTATTTTTACCTAAAATTTTCTAATTGTCCCTTAAACATTTCTCTTGGTCTCATGTCTCCACTCAATCCATTGACTAAGTCTCTATTCTCTAGTTATGTAAGATTCATATCTATATATTATAAATCTGTCCATACCCCTCCCTTTTCAATGCTCCAAAGTCTCCTGCTCAGACCTCAGGATTAAATTTAAATGCATTGGCATGACTCACAAGACTTTTCTTACTATGAGTTAGACCTGTTCTTTGCCATTCCCACACTGAACTTATAGTTCAATCACACAGAGCTAGAGGACAATGTCCAAATGTTCTTGGTTTCCTCATTACTGCATAAACCTCTGCACCTGCTATCCACTTTGCCTGGGCTATTCTTCCCATTTTTCTCCATCTGGCTAATGCCTTCTTGTCCTTGAAGGCTTATCCCAGGGATCTCATCTTTCTAGAAATATTTCTTAACTCCCTCCTCCATTGTACGCCTTCCACAGTATCCCATGCAGCCACCATGATATCTTAGGTGATACCATATAAAAGTTACTTGCTTATTTTTCTGATTCCTTCACTAGCCCATGAGCATCTAAAAAGCAACAAATATATCTTAGTCTTCATTTTATCCTTAGTGCCTACCATGATGCCTACCATAGAGGAGATGGAGGAAATACTCAATAAATGTTTGTTTAGATGGCTGGCTGTATCCATTAATCATTGTTGGTTCAGCCCAGTAGTTTACTTTCTTTTAATACACTAACTTAGATAATATTAAAACCTTAGAATCTATTAGAAATACTCTCAACCAGATCTTTAGGAATTTGTAAACCTTTGAGCAAGCATAAGTTACTTTTTAAATATTCCTCTGTGCAGTAGTAAATGATTGAACCCTCAATGTTCAATCTCTTCCCCCAATTCAAATGCTCAAAAGGAAGAGAAAGTGAAGCTGGAACACAGCAGGTGTCAGGATTAAAGCAAATCTGCTCTTGCTAGATTTGAGGTTGCCCTCTAACACGTGCTCATTGTTCATTACTCATAGTGCACTTTACATGTTCAGAATGCTTAAGAATCATTGCTATTGGATCATTGCAATTGGATCTATGTGTTCTTCACCTTCCTAGTTTGTTACTTGTCTCTTCACCAACACCAAAATATTTCTTTGCTCTATAACTGGATGTACTACCTGACTGATGTTAGCTGTATGTTCTTCTGCATTAAGGGCAGGAAAGAGAGAGAAACTTCTTAAGTTGTTTTATTCCAAGATGGGTCATGGTAAGATTTCAAGCTGTGCTGAGCTGAACATTCTGCATGAAAACTCTTTATTTATTAATTTATTTAGCCTGCCCACCCACCTTTCTTCACAGCTGCAAATGCCTTTTGATAACAACTGTGGATTATGAAAGGTGTTAGAAATGTGTTAGGAACAGAAGGTTTGGGATTCTGTTCAACTGTTAATAACTTGTGAGTAGTGTCAGTGATGCACCAGCGTGAGCTAGTGCTGAGCTGGAGGAGCACCACAGGAGTCCTGCCCCTGCAACCTTACCCCCTTGGGCTCCCCTTTCACTGAGGATTATCGGGGGGCACTGCCAGCCATCAAGGGGAAGCAGCTTGTGAGATAGGATCCTGGGAGAAATCATGTGCCTGATGTTATCTGGGGAAGGAAAGAAGTTTTTGTTTTTTTTTTTTCTTTCTTGGCCATAGCAGATGTATTTGTCAGCCAAATGTGGTACCAATTTGGCAGTCCAAATGGTCAGGGTGTGAAGAGAATAAATGAAAACTTTGTAATTGTCAATGAATTGAATACACACAGTATTAGTAATGAGTTGAGTTAATTTTAGAAAAAAAATGTAACTGGATTTAATATCTCTGTTTGCACCTAACACCAGTAAAAGAAGGGCAGGATGATGTTTGCAAAGTTTAGTTGTGGAAGGTGGTGTGGGGTTGTCCCTAAAGAGGAAGGCATGGATGGTATATATACACTGCATTACAGAGATTGGAGGTGTACATTTGGGGATAAAGCTGGAGCTTTCCTGGAGACAGGAAGAGGAAAGGCCAGCTCTTCAGCATGCCCCACACATGAGGGCTAGATTCTACAAGGCAGACTGCAGCAAAGAACATACTCAAGCATGTCCAAAGCAGAATGCCCAAGAGATGGATGGCAGATGACCAGGACCATGGCCAGTGCTGGCCAGCAGTGTCCACAGATGGCTGTAGCAATAGGAAAAAAAAAACACGGGTCCACCATATTATTCTATCGAGGAAAGAAAGGAGGAGGCCCAGACTGTTAAGACTAGTAGGTGGGAGCTTACAGCAAAGTAAGCCTGATTTTGAGAAGTAAAGTAAGGTGACATTTATTGGACTCTGATAGCACACTGGCTACATATTCTTCTAGAGTCTAGGAACTTCGCAGAAACATGGGAATGAATATAACTAGATTGTTGATTATACTCCATGCTATTTCAACAACTGTACATAGTGTTGCCTACAAATAACACAGTTTCTGTTCTCTAAGAACTTGCATTCTGAGAAATTCTGATAGTCTGTCTTTTTATGGGAGTTTAGAATTGGTTGCTACTCCCTAGCACCTCTCACTAGGAAAGAAGAGAGCAGAGAAAGTAGGTTAGGAGAAGATAGATTTCCAGGCCATTTTGGTTTTTACATGTTTGGTTTTTACAAGCCTGACTTCCACTGGATATAAGCACATAATCTTAGAATCCATACCCCACTGCCATGAGGAAGGTAATGTGCTGTGGTTGAGAGCACTGACTCTAGAGTAAAAGGCAGACCTGGTTGTAATTTCTCCTCTGGAACTGGTACTTGCATGGCCTTAGTGATGTCCCTTACCTCCCTAATCTTACCATGTCTCCATCTGGAAAATGCCATTCGTAACAGTACTTACCTCATAGTGCTGCTGAGGATTACAAACATGACAGAACTTGCATCTTAACAGAGGAGATAGGCTATCTCAAAGAAATAAATATATATCCCAGTGGCAAGTAATGAGAAGTGCTGTGGAATAGATAGTTGTCCAGAGGTTGGTGGTTATTTTATGTAAGATTGTCAGGAAAGGCCCACTCTCAGGAATTGGCATTTGAGCAAAGACCTGGTGAGGCAATGTGAGGAGGTAGCTGATGGACATAGTGCACATATTATTATTCAGACCACGCTTAATGTTCCAAAGCTGCTTGTTACCTTCTCATTCAGATATACAGAAACTGATGCAGGAAATGAGCATGGGCATGGGTAGGAAAGACTTTAACACACTTTCTGATATCTGAGTGTCTGAGTCTGCAAGGCTCATTCAGATATACAGAAACTGATGCAGGAAATGAGCATGGACATGGGTAGGAGAGACTTTAACACACTTTCTTATATCTGAGTGTCTGAGTCTGCAAGGCTCTGGCAATGACAAAAGATATACAATTTTCTGCCTTGGAAGATCCTTTAACCATCAAGACACTACCATTGAAAGATTGGTCAAGCAGATGTAAAGAATGACATATAAAAGAAACAAGGGGATACATGCAGGGTAGATAAAAAGAATGCACACAGGAGTGTGTGTCCATCTGTGTGTGAGAGGGAGGGAGAGACAGAGACAGATACAGAGAGACAGAAGGAGACAGAGAGACAGAAACAGACAGAGAAAGAAAGTGAAAATAACAGAAATGTGAACAGGTGCAGAAATGAAGAGATGCTTTTTAAAACTTTTTTTGTAAAGGATATATTTTGAGTTAATGGGTTTCAGTGGATTCTCAGTGGGTTTCTGAGCCCCGAGTTTCTTGCAGTGCATTAGCCAGACTGTATAAGGAATTGGCTCTTAGAAAGGCACGGTCGTTTGTTCTCTTTTCCGCATGCTCCCCCCGCTCTCACTGCTCTGATGTCAACTTTTGACATTTTCCATCGGGCAATTTATACACTATCACCTGCCAGCCTTCCCATAGTACTTGTGTTTGTTTGATCTCATACAAACTCCCCTCTCCGATCTGTTGATGAAATAATAAATCTGAGGACCTTTGAAGATAGTGCACCATAGGAGAGCACAAAGTAGAATCTTTTCCTGATACTTAAGCATTCTGAATGCTGAGTCCCCAGTGTTGATGAGGTCTTCATTGTGCACTTCCTTTTAGACACATTTAGACAAATCCATCAAGCAGGAGTCCCTAAAAGCCCATAATTTTCCAGGCAATATGGGACATACCACATTGATAATGGAAGATTCTTGTAAAGCAGCATGATCCTGAGCTAAGCTATGAATTTATTTGATTTAAATTGTTTTAAGCACTTTTGAGTTCCTGATGTGATAGCAGGAACCTCACATGATTTAACTTAAATACATGGATCTGACCCTCAAAAAAACTTAAAGTCCTAAATGGGATGCTTATTTAGGATATTAATATTTCTAAAACACTTTTTGGATAGCCCATATCCTTGGGTGAAAACCTTCAGGGACTCAGTTGGTTGCTGAATACATCTTAGGCTCTTTAATGTGGAATTCAGATTCCCCAGTTACTTTCCAGCCTGGCTCCCAATTCTCTCCCATAAAAACCCTCCAATCTGACCCACTGCCTGACTCATAGCCTCTGAACACCACTGGGCATTGCAAACACAATTCCTATTATTCCTGCCCTGCCCATTCTTGAGAACTTATTTCAAATCTCCCTTCTTCCATACATTCCTGCATCACTCTTTTTTTTTTAATTGACTTTAATTTTTAGAACCATTGTAGGTTCACAGAAAAAATATTGAGCAGAAAGTATAGAAATCTCCATATATACCCCTGCCTGCACACACCCTTAGATCCCCTACTATCAACATCCCCCACCAGCATAATACATTTGTTACAACTGATGAACCTGTGCCACACATCATTGTCACTCCAAATCCATCATTTGCAATAGGGTTTGCTCTTGGTGTTCATTTTGTGGGATTCAACAAATACATAACTGGCATATGTCCACCATTGTAGTGTCATACAGAATCATTTCACTGCCCTAAAAATCCTCTGTGCTTCACCTATTCATCCCTCCCTCCCTCAACACCTGATAACCTCTGATCTTTTTATTGTCTCCATAGTTGTGCCTTTTCCAGAATGTCACATAGTTGGACTTATAAAGCCTGTATGTATTTAAGCTTCCTCCATGTCTTTTTGTCCCTCAATGGGTCATTTCCTTTCAACTCTGTATAATATCTCATGTGAGAGTACCACATCTCACTGTTCTTTTTTAAACTCTGGTACTTCTTAGTGTTCAGATCTGTTCTGTCTGATGCACGAGCCCCTAGTTTTATAACACTTAAAGAGTATGGCTATTTAAATTAAAATAACTAAAAGTAAGTAAAATTTAAAATTCAGTTTTTGGTGACATTAGACACACTTAAACTGCTCAACAGCCACAGATAAGACAAGACAGCCCAGGTATGGAACATTTCCAATCATCATAGACAGTTTTATTGTATAGTGGTACTCTCGACTATTGATTTGGTCGCTCAACATGTTAATTTATTGAGGTTCTACCATAGTTAGATACCTTGCCAAATTAATATACATTAACTAATTTGATCCCATCAACAGCTATGTAAGGGTGGTGCTATTATTATTCCCATTTTATGCAGGGAAAAACTGATGATCAGAAAACTTAAGTGTTATGTAGTGTCTTGATTTGGGCTTTGAATTTGCACATCTTATTTCAGGCTTTCATAATTGCATCTGGACCTGTCTCGGTGCTTGGCATATAGTAGTTAAGTAAGTATCTGTTGAATGTTGTTTAATTTAATAAGTGAATTCTTGCTCCTGACCAACAACCACCTTGTTCTGTAATACTACCTCACATCTGCTCCTGGTCCTTCTCGGAAGAAGCCAAATCATAGTCCAGGAAAACATCTGAAAAGATACTTTTTTCTTCTACACCTCTCTCAACTCCCTAGGGGAGGAAAGTAGACCATGGCCTCTGCTCTCTGTATCCATCACAGGTACAGATGCATGCCATTGTCTCTTACCAAATAAAAATCTATCTATTAAGCACTGACTACTTCAAAGGCTCCGTGCTGATTGCTGTGGACTACAGAAGTGTGCAACAGCCCCTTCTCTTTCTAGAAAACAGGTTAGACAAAGGCTCACCACACTGGCAGTGAGGGATCTTGGACTTCCAGTCTCGGCTCTGCCCGTAATGTCACCTCAGTGACCATGGACAAGTTACTCACATTTTGAAATCTCAGGTTTTTTGTCTATGAAATGAGCATGTTGGGATGGATGATATGAGGTCCTTTTCAATGGAGGCATTTTAAGATTGGAAGTGAAATAAGAGCTAAGGCACCGACAAAAAGCTACCACAGAGCAAATGAGAGGTAGTATGGTGACTGGTGCATCGGTGGAGTCTCCAAGTTGGGGACACTTGGCTCTGGTTCAGGCCCCACCACCAAGCATGTGACTCTGGAGGACCAGCTGGAAGCAGAAGCCAAGCAGTTGTGGGATGGCAAAGAGGAGGCAGAGCAAGATGTTGTCTTTTCCAAAGACAAACGCTGCAGCTGATGAAGTGGCTTCCTCAGAGAATGCCTGGTAAATGCTAAAAGCAAGATCAATTTCTGACTTTTTCTCCATATAGGAGAAGCTTCCTGACCTTGGTGGAGGTGCCCCTAGCTACAGAGCTTCATATTTACTGCTGGAATTTACATGCAGCTCTGCCCTCCCAGCCCCCTTAGAGGGCCAAGGTCCCCTTCAAATGGGCATTTGAGTTTGGTCTGATTTTCAGTGCTCCCTGGAGAGAAGAAAGCAGTGAAAGAACAGTGTTGGAAGGATGGTGGTAGAGGGAAGAAGTGACTGGTTTCAGGTTGTGGGAAAGGATTGTGTGTTGTGGCTGTTGGAGAGGACTTGGGCTGCCCCACAGCCTGCAGACTAGGCCAAGGCAAGATGGGCACGCAGCAGTCCTCTAGAGGTCTTTTTACATACTTTGCATGCATTCTGCCCCTGTCCCAAGGAACCTCCTGGTAGCTGCTCTGGAGCAGACTGCAGGATGAGGCCAATGCAATCTGTGGCTGAGATGCAGGCCAGCTTAGCTGCACAGCCTGGGCCAGGCCTCCTCTCCTCCAACCACTTGCTGCTGCAGCTTCCATGCAAGTGGGGGAGTCCAGTGAACTTCATACCCCTGGGGACATGGCAGCTATTGACTCCTTATGCTCTCCTTTTTCCTGTGCCCAGCCATGAGCCCACTAACCCTTTCTATTGCCTTCCTTCTTTGGGTGCCTACTTCTCAGGTTGTTTCTGTTTAGCCCTCACTTCCATTCCTTTTCCCAGCCACCACCCTACCCCAGGCCCCTATTTCTAACAACCTGGTGCCTGGACTGAAGACCAGATCTCAAATAGTACTGGCTGAAGCAAAAGGGGGTGGGAGTGTTTATTGCCTTCTGAATCTTCTCCTTCCTTTTACCCTTGCCCTGCTTCCTTCTGTTCTCAGATGCAGGGTGACTTGAATGACTCTTTTAAACATTGGTTGCATTATGTCATTCTTTAACTCAGAACTCTCTAATGGATGTCACTCATTCTGAGGGGAGAGGCCGAGCTCCATTCCAGGGACAACAAAGATTTACATGACCTTACCCCTGGCTATCACTCTCACTCTTGCTAACTTGGCTCAGGCCACACTGGCCTTCTTGCTGCTCCTCAAACATGTTGAGCACATCCCAGCCAAGGCTTTGCTCTGCTCTTCTCTCTCTCTACAGAGTTCTTCCCTTGGATACCCACATTGCTCACTCCTCTGCCTCCTTCTGTGAAGACCAGTTGGGCTAGGTAGAGAGCTTGCAAGAAGATAAGATGAGAAAGACATCCAAAGTCTTCTTGTCAGAGAGGCTGTCCTTGACCACCACTCCCCCTCCTTTGTGGCAATATCTAGCCTTTGAAGTTGGATGTTTTTACCCAGAGCACATATCAGCCATAGCTGAATCCAGGGGTTCAGTCACTTCAGAACCCTCCTCATCTCTTCGCCTTTCTTTCCTCTGGTTGGATTTTATTCTTCTCTCCAGTGTTGGTAAAATGGCCAGCAACCCTTCAGGGTTTTAGCCTCCAATTGACAAACCCATGCAAAGAACATGCTTCATTTCCAGTGATTATGAAAAAATGCAAGAGTGAATTCTCATTGGACCAACTTGAAGCATGGTTTGTTTTTTAACCACCCTGTGTGTGGCCTGGGAAAGGACCCTCTGTGTTGCTAGGCCTGGGTCTTGCATTCGTTTCTATAATGGGATTGGGAGTGGAATCAGCCCATCCAAACCATAGAGCTAGAGACTGGTGAGATATGGTTCCTACAGGAAAATTCGAGCACAGTTACCAGGAAAAGAGGAAATGGATACTGAGCAGTTGAAAAGAACCCATATTCACTGCAAATACTTCTCCACTTGCTTCACATCCTCTTGTCTTTGGGCTATCCTGTCTGCATCTTGCAATCATTCTGAGCTTATAAAATAGACCCTAGGACCTGCTACTCTCCTGTTTGTAAATCTTTGGTGCTTAGAGGTTAAAGCCTGAACTTATTAGATAAGCATTAAATGCCACCACAAATTGGCTCCACCTCATCTTGTCTCTTTGCAAGCTCTTTACCTGGTCTGGTGGGTCTACTCACTGCCTCATCCTGCCTCTCATGCTTTCTGTGTGTGTTGTTCTCATCTCCCTTGGATAGCAGGCTTTAGCTCAAATTTGACTATTTGCTTCAATACTTGGGCATAATTTTTTGAAACCCTGTAGTATTTATCATTCCTGACATTTATTATACATTGTCTTATAGTCTTAGGTATCCATGTGAGGCTTATCCCATTCCTCCAACCCTGTTGTAGGTCACTTGAGGGTAGAGACCATTTTGCATGTTCCTGCATAGCCTAATCAAGGCCTTGACATATTGTGAGAATCCAGCAAATCAGGATTGATTATTTAAATGCCACTCTTCCTAAATTTCAGCCTTTTTCCAAAGAGCTTGCTCCTTTCTCACCAAGCCTACCAGATGGGTGTTGAGAACTGGGGTTGTGTTTGACATTAATGAAGGGTCAGTGGGTCATCTGAAGGAGTTAGAAACTTGAAGACTCTTCACCCATTCTATCTCCACCTTATCTGCCTGTCTGTCTCCCCTGTCTCCTTCCTCAAAGTTAGAACTTCCTCACCAGGGGTTAATATCATCCCAGAAATTGTTCCACAAGGAGTCTGTGGCTGAATAGGCACTGCTTTCTTGTCCTCCGCCTCCTCCTCCACTCCTTGCCTGCCTGTGTCTCCTAGAGCTTTGCTCCTCTATTTTCACACACTCTCTCAGATACTACTGTGCTATAGTGAACATTACCTTAGAAAGAGTAGATCTAGCTGTGTGACCTTGAGCAAATTAGTTTACCTTTCTAAGCCTCAGTTTTCAAATTTGTAAAATAGGGATACAATACATATTGCACAGTTATTATGCATGCCAATTTAATAAGGCATGAAAATGTTTCTGAGTGTGAGATGCACAGCAAACACCCAATAAATGTTAACTGACTACAGTCTCTGTCTCTGTTAGATACTGCCTCTCTTCATTACAGCTGACATGAGGTTGCCATCTAGTGGGCTTGCAATTGACAGCTGTGAGAGGCTAAGCAGGGATGGGTATAAGGGCCAAGTCCCAAGGGTTCTCCTGAGGTGGGGAACTCATATGCCAGCTCTGGCTCTGAGGTATATAAACATTTAGTTTCCCTGCTTATGCAGTTCCATAGATAGTCCCCAGGCATGGATCCCATGCATCTCCAATGGCTCCCCTTCTAAATGTAGAGGAGAAGTCCTAATACAACCCCCATTTGGCTCATGGTCACTTTTCCTACCAACTCCTACTTCATGCTGCAGGTGGTAAGCAGGAAAGTGGGCTACATTTGGTTTAGAGGTTTTCTGTTTCATTAAGCTCATGATACTCCTCTTTTAAGCAACTTTCCAGATTATCAGATAGAATGAGTGTGTTAATGGAGACACAAGTAGTGCTCCTATAGAGCAGAGCACCTTTGTGTGGAGAGGAATAAAGTAGGAACTAAGAGCAGCTCTTTGAGACTGAAATCCTATCATCAAACTAAGCCTTAGACCAATCAGACTTGAGGTCACAGAAGAGGAAGGAATTCACCAACACACAGAACTCACTCATGCAGCACAGCATATCCAAGTGTGTTGTGCAGACATCCTTCCAAAGTTGACTATGCGGACAAACCGCTGGGAGAGTGCAGCCTATGATATCCCACTCCCTATAGCTCTGCCATGCATGTTGACGTATCGAAGTACAAAAGGATTTCAGAAGCCCTGAAGGAAAAAAAATCATGTGTGACTTTATTTAGCTGAGTTTTTCCTAAATTAGATTGGTAGGATGATACTTGTTTTCTGCATAAGCCAAAGAACTTATCAAGAGGTAGGGACAGAGGAAATTAAGGGGATAGGAGGAAGGAATGGTCAGAGTGGGGTGTTGAAATGATACTGCAGAGAGGCTCTGAGAAGGAGTTGGAAGTGGAGGAATGATTTGAATCAGGTTTGGAGGCTGGGTAGAATGTGGACACTCAGAAGAAAGAAATCAAGGTGTTGTAAACATGGGAGACAATCATAAAGAAAGGTGGAAAGTGGAGAGCAGGGCATGTGCTCTTGACTTGAAGCCATAAGATAGGCATTCAAGTTCCACACCTAGACCTTAGCTTGCACAATTACAAAGCAAGAGTGGCTCAGCCCTCCCCAGGTTATATGTGTGCCAATGTAACAAGTGCTAAAGAAAGGTTAATTTTCCACAGAAACAGATATCCCTTGCAACTTCCCTTTGCCAGAAGGGACTGTGTGACTTGTTATTTCCCATAATGGTGTGAATAGAGGCAGAAGTCTGGTCTCTATGACACATTGGACATTTTTCTTGCTCCAAACACCTTCTCCCAATCCCCACCCCTCAATGAGATAAGAATAATATCCATCACATTTTGGAGATGGGTAAACTGAGTAGTTAGGTGTTTTGTTTGAGGTCTTCCAGAAAGTCAACTCTTGGAAGAGGAACCAAGATAGGGCTTCACAACTTTGCCTATTCTCCTGCTGAATATGGTTCGAAATATGGTTCATTTCCCAAAGCCAGGCAAGGAGCCTTTAAAAGTGTTCAATTATGGTAAGATATGCATAACATTACATCTTAACTTTTTAAGTGTACAATTCAGTAGCATTAAGTACATACACAGTGTTGTACTACCAAACTCCAGAAATTGTTTCATCTTGCAAAATTGAAACTCTGTACCTATTGAACAACTCCCCATTCCCCACTCCCTCCTGCCCCTGACAACCATTGTTCTTTCTGTCTCTATAACTCTGACTACTCTAGATATCTCAGATAAATAGAATCATACAGCATTTACATTACTGTGACTGACTTTCTTCACCTAGCATAATGTCCCCAAGGTTCATCAATGCTGTAATATGTGCCAGTATTTCTTTCTTCCTTAAGGCTGGATAATATTCCATTACATATATCGATTTTTAGATCCATTCATCCCTTATTGGACACCTGAGTTGCCTCCATCTTTTACCTATTGTGAATAATGCTGCTTTGAATACGGATGAACAAAATACTGAGACTATGTTGTCAATTGTCTTCCTAAAGTGGAATGGCTGAATGGTAATATGGTAACCCTATTTTTAATTTTTGGAGAAACTATCATACTGGTTTCCATAGTTGCCACACCATTTTACATTCCCACACACAGGGCATAGTGTTCCAATTTCTCTACATCCTCAGCAACACTTCCATTTTATGGGTCCTTTCCTTCCTTCCCCCCCTGCCTCCCTCCATTCTTTCCTCCCTCTCTCCCTCTCTCTCTCTCTTCTGTCCTTCCTTCCTTCCTTGATGGTAGCCATCCTAACAGGTATGAAGTGTGTCTCATTTTGTTTTTTTAATTTTCATGTCCCTAGTGGTTAGTGATGTTGAACATCTTTTCACGTAATTATTTGCCATTTGTATATCTTCTTTGGGAAAATATCTATTTAAGTCCTTTGCCCATTTTTAACAGGGTTGTTTGTTTGCTAGCCAAACATTTTAAATGGTCAACAAGACAAGAAAAATAAATATATATATATATTTTTTCAATGTTTTTTATTTATTTTTGGGACAGAGAGAGACAGAGCATGAACGGGGGAGGGGCAGAGAGAGAGGGAGACACAGAATCGGAAACAGGCTCCAGGCTCTGAGCCATCAGCCCAGAGCCCGACGCGGGGCTCGAACTCACGGGCCGCGAGATCATGACCTGGCTGAAGTCAGAGGCTTAACCGACTGCGCCACCCAGGCGCCCAAGAAAAATAAATATAAAGGAATATAAAGGCAAGCTTGGCTAAGAGTTTATCACCTACTCCATTGGCATGATTTAGCCTCTGGCTCAGAGTGGCTGTGACACTAATGGTGGGAAACCAAATCCCTATCCCTAAAATGGTGGGAACCAGGACTGGCTTTAGGGACCTACGTTATATCCAAACTAAGGTTAAAGAAGAAACTATTTGTGTGTAAAAACAAAAATAAAATTCTTGTTCTTTTCGCTTTCCCTTTTGCAGCCCAATCTGAAGATTACTACCGCAACAACCCCAGCAACTATTGTCACCACCACTGCTAACATGGGCCAGTGTGTACCACATCTGACACCCCTGTGGACAAAATCCATCGGTATTCAAATCCCATATGTGAGAAATAGATAGTCATTTGAGTTATCTGATTGGATAAACATCTTAAGTGTCTGAAAATGAGAAGAAAATGTGGGTCTTTCTTTCTTTCTTCTTTCTTTCTTTCTTTCTTTCTTTCTTTCTTTGATTTGTCATCCATACAAGAGAATAATGAAGGATGTGGTTAGGAATTTTAAGCAGCAGCTTCAGTCAGGCTGGGTGGTTTATAGAGATTAACTTGCCCCCTTGGAGTGATCAGCAACCAACCAGAAGGCTCTCCCAAGACAAGCAATTTTATAATTAAGTGATAATTGTTTTTTTGGAGGTTTTTTTTTTTTTCCTGGGTAGCCTAGAGAAAGATAAACAGCTGCAGGAATCAATAAGCATCAAGGTCATAGGCTGAATTATTTACCAATTCTCTGCTATTTATCTCAAACTTTTCTCTCTACAAGGAAAAATTGTGTCTAATTCACAGATTTAGAACACACCTGGCTTAGTTTCACAGTTGGTATTACTGTCTTTACCTCTTTATGACCAAGCAAAATTGCTGCCTCATTAACAGAGTCTAGATAGTGGGAGCATTAAAGGGTCTGATGATAGGGCTCCTTCACTGAGCCAAGTCAGGGTGGATAAAGCCTGGCTGGGACACCACACTGTAAGAAGTACAGGGCTTGTGGGTAGAGTGCAACAAAAGATGTGCACTGCATGGACCTACTCACACAATTGTCCATTTCTATGTTGACTGCAATATCTCCTTAATAGGTCTCTTAGCCCTCCACCCCTATGGATTCTACATTCTGCAGTCAGCATGATCTTTCCTAAACCAAAATCTGTCAATTCACTCTGACGATGTCTTCAAGCCCATTCTTGGTCCCTAAGGATCATATAAATCCATATGCATTCCTTATTAGTTCAGCAGCAGCATTCCCCTGTGCACATACCTAACACTGTATCCTCCTGCTTTCTGTTTTCCTCGTTCAATTCCTGCCATGTTTCTTGGAGTTCCTGAAACATACCCTGGTCTTGCCCCTCAGGTTCATTTCAGCTCTTGGTCCTGCTAGAATAATCTTCCGTGTTCCCAAGGGAAGCCCTACTCATCTAAGTTCTATTAGCCCATACCTTTCAAGTCTAAGTGATTGACACTTCCTGGTCATCCCAGAGCACACCTCCCAACCCCCATGAGCATTTCTGAGTCATTTGAGATGAAGGGCCATGCTTGTATGAGCATGTATTATATAACTAATTATAGTTCAATGTCTAGACCATAATAGTCAGTAAATGAAGGACTCTCATAAGTTAGCTTGGACCATGGGGAAGGAAAGAGGGCATGTGGAAAAAGTTGCCTAGTAAAAGATTGCTGTAAATGTCTACCTGAGCCTATCTGAAAGTTATCTTGCTTGCATTCAACTGAACTTTGCATTATTATGATGGTTTAGAGAGAGAACAATATATAAAAATTAATATTAACAACTTGATATATTGGGAGTTAGTTAGAAGATTGTTATTCCTGTAAGCCAACCTGCCAATTTCTGTGTATTTTACTATTGAATCAATTTGCATACAGCCTTCAAAGAATATACCTGTTGTATAAAGCAACAAGTCATCTGTATTAAAGTAAATACTTTTTGGTGAGTCTCTAGCCCTTTCAGTCTATTAGCATATTGGTTAACAGGTACAGGAAAAAAAAGAGCTTAGAAGGACAAGATAGCCTATACAGGTATGCTTGACCTCTACAAATTCTGCATTGAGTTAGAAGCACCTACCTACACCCAAAATCAAATTCATTTATTGTTACTTGATGTCCTTTTCAGGTACAGTTCCAGTTTTTCCTTTTTGGAGTTTAGGCTGGTAGATAACTTTGAGTTTGCTAAAATACCTCTGTAAAACTATATGGTGCCAAAAATTTGGATGGAAAGCTATTTGATATTCCATGAAGAAAATATCTGGCTAAATAACTGAGACTTTTCTTTTGGAATTTTGGATGTTTAGACAAATCTTAAAGCACTTGTCTTCCTATTCTGAGGTCCTCTCCCCTCCTCCAAAGCCTTGGATGTTGACCTTGGCTCTAGGCCAGTGACCAGGCATTCTGACCCAGCATTCTCAAAGGCCATGAGCAGCTTTTAAGAGCTTCTTGATCTCTGTTAAAGGTGTAGATACCAATGATGCATTCATTTCCCATCTCCCTTTCTCTCTCATCCACCCCGGCAACTATTAATGAACTCAAAATCAATCTGTCTGGTTCCTTGATGAGATTAGAGGACTTTCTCTAGTCTTGCAATTGCTCATAAGAAACCAGATGCAGCAATCAGTTTATTGTGAACTCTCTTTCTCTCCCTCTACATCTCTGCTATTGATTAAGTAATGCCACCCTGGGGCTTGTTCCTGATAAAGCAGCTTCACAGAAAGCAAAGTGATGGGTCTCCACACAATCCTGGTTATTATTCTCTATCCAGACACCAGAGCAGAGATGGCTTAAGTAAGGCAACCTGTTGGTGCTAAACAGTCCCCCTTGAGAATCCTGGTTTTAATCTGAGATAGTGATTATCTTGAAGAGGGATTTTCCAGGAGTTAGGAAGGTCCCAGCCTACATAGAAACTGGGAGGCTCAACAACATATACCACTGGTTGTTTGGAAGGATTCAAATAACTTTATAGCAAGAACTCGAATTAGTTTTGCTGAGTGTTCCAAATTCCAATTCTTCCCATTATCTTAATTATTTTAATACTAACATACAGAGACTGGAGGGCAGCAGTGTCTCCATTATGACCACTAAAAGATAAAAAAAATCTGAGACCAGAAGGAAAGTTCTACAAATAGGATCAGCTGAACTGGGGAGACCATAAAGCCTGTGGCCCAGAAAAATATAGATTTGGGGCCAAGCAAATGATTAGGTGATTATGAAAGTTTATGGATTAATCAGAGCAGGTTGACAAATTCCCCTTTCATGGATTAGATAACCAACAGAAGTTTAGAAGAATGAAGGGCTCATTCCATGCCACACAAATTAACATTTGAATCTATATATGTTCATTGTTTTATTTTACTGTAAAACTACATTTAATACCTATGTCTAGAGGGTCTTCATTTTCTTAAAAACTAGGAATAAACTTGTGTTTTTAGGAAATACATTGATTCTATCATGGGTAAAGTTAGTAAGCATTAAAATAAGGAGGTAAGGACAGGATTCTCATTTCAGAGTCCTTGTCCTCAGTTAAAAAGTGATAGTAATGTTCTGATTGTTTTCTTTAAACAGGAATAACACAGGGATAGCATGAGAAATTTGACTTCCTATGCAAAGTTACCGGTTCTCTTGGACAAAGAAAATTAAAGAAGTATTAGAATTTACTCTAAGCTGCTATTACAAAGAGACCCACTCAAAAATGTGCTT
The DNA here is from genome assembly GCF_023721935.1 of Panthera uncia. NCBI lineage: Eukaryota > Metazoa > Chordata > Mammalia > Carnivora > Felidae > Panthera > Panthera uncia. The sequence continues at coordinate 84,225,493 of NC_064808.1, read as the reverse complement.
AAATAAGAATAAAAAATCTCAGGCCCTTTATCAAAAGCAATTCTCTGCCAGTAGCAATTCTCTGCCAATATTCCCAGATTAAAGACAGGAGTTCTGTTATTAAAGGAAGAGGGTTAAATTATATTGGTGTACAATTTGTGGGCTCTTCCACAGGTGCAAACATAGAAGAAATGCAAGACAACATGGAACTTGAATTAAGATATTAGTCTACTGCTCACACTGGAATAGCATTTGGAATAAAAAAGAGAAGGGGAAAATGAAACCTGAGGTTGGTAAAGGTAGTCATCCCAGACTTAGGATAAAGAGGGTCAAACATAGATGGGCATATTAGAAGTTGGAATTGGAACAAAGAGTATGTAGTCTAGCTTCTAGTTCTTTAAATTTGAGTCCAAACTAGCTTAAATAGTGTTTAACTCTAAACACATTAAGCATCAGTTGGGATGCTTGATAGTGTCAATCCTATAAGGCAATTCACTGTAATTGGGGTGGGTTTGAAAATTTGTAATTCCTTAGCCCTTGATTTTGAAATGCTTCTCTTTATTCCTGGTACTATCACTTGTTCTGAAGGATAGCCTCTCCAGATTTCTTATTAATAATAATCTATCATGTTATATGTACATATATACATATATGTATGTGTATATATATATACACACACACATACATACATACATATACATATTACGTGATTTTTACACACACATATTTAAAACGTATCTGTGCATTTATATTTCAAGAAGATTTCTGACAGTCAATACATAGTTGTGTCTTGTTTCTGTATTCAGTCTGACAAGTTTTGCCTTTTATTAGACCATTTACATTCAATGTAATTATTGATATGGTTGGATTCAAGTTTACCATCTTGCTATTTGTTTTCTATTTGTCTCATGTGCTCTTTGTTTTTATTTCATCATTTTATGCTGCCTTTTGGAGTAATTAAGGATTCTCTATTTTTCCATTTTATATCAACTATTGCTTTACTAGCTATATCTCTTGTTTTATTTCTTTCTTTTGTGGTTGTTCTAGGGTTTATAAAATGCATTTAACTTATCACAGACTGCCTTGAAATAATATTATATCATTTCTTGTATAATGTATGATACTGCCAAGAGAATACTTCCATTTTTCTGCCTCTCCTTTGTGCTATTATAATCATACACTTTACTCCCACACATATTATAATATTCCATGATACATTGCTATTTGTTTTGCCTTAAACATTAATTTATCTTGTAAAGAAATTAAAAGATGAGGAAAAGGGGAAATACTGACATTTCAAAGTGCTCTTATTTCTTTGTGTAGATCCATGCTTCCATCTGTTACCATTTTTCTGTCTGCCCGAATAACTTTTTCTTCAACAATTCTTGTAGAACTGATTTATTGGTGATAAATTCTTTCAGCTTTTGTTTGTCGAAAAAAGGTTTTATTTTGTCTTCATTTTTAAAGGCTATTTTCATTGAATATGAAATACTAAGTTGACAGGGTTTTTTTTTTCTTTCAGTTATTTAAAGACCTTGTTCTATTGATTTAAGGGTTGCATAGTTTTCTTCTCGCATTCTTATCTTTATCTGTATGTGACGTGACTTTTTGTCTCCAGCAGTTTTTAATATTTTGTCTTTATCACTAGGTTTTAGCAATGTGATTATGATGTACCTTAGTGAGGTTTTCCTTTGTTAACCCTACATGGAATTCGCTAACCTTATTTTATTTGAGTTTATAGGTTTTATCAAATTTGGAAAAACCTCAACCATTATATTTTTCAAATATTGTTATACCTAAATCTCTTTTTCTTCTCTTTCTGCTATTCCTATTACATATATGTTAGACTACTTGATATTTTCGCAGTTACTGAGGTTCTCTTCATTTATATTCAATATTTTTTTCTCTGTTAGCTTCATTTTAGATAGCTTCTATTACTTACTATCTTCACAATTACTAATATTTTCTTCTGTAGTGTCTAATCTGTTGTTAATTTCATCCAGTGGAAATTTCACTTTAAATATTTTATTTTCATTTCTAGGGCAAAGATTAACAAGCTTTTTCTGTAAACAGATGAATAATAAATATTTCAGGCTTTTCAGGGCTTACAGTCTCACTTGCATAGCTTAGTATTCAATAAAAACTTGGGATTGCTAAAGGTTTTTTTCTATATAGCTCCCTTCTTTTATTTTTTTAAATTTTTTTAATGTTTATTTATTTTTGAGACAGAGAGAGACAGCATGAACGGGGGGGGGGCAGAGAGAGAGGGAGACACAGAATAAGAAGTAGGCTCCAGGCTCTGAGCCATCAGGCCAGAGCCTGACGCAGGGCTCGAACTCACGGACTGCGAGATCCTGACCTGAGCTGAAGTCGGACGCTTAACCGACTGAGCCACCTAGGCGCCCCTATAGCTCCCTTCTTTATGGAACTCTGTCCTACAACTTCTAGCTGCCACCAGTTCCTTGAACTCCATTCTCCACCTCCTTAAAATTCACCAAGACTGCTTCACTTTGTTAGGGTTCTCCTTCCTGAAAGCATAGTTTTGAAATTGCCTCTAGGTAGAAATTTGGGGCAATCATTGAGCTCACCCAATTTTTTTTCTCTTCTTTAAGAAATTTGTTTTCTCCAGTCTGTTGTCCAATATCTAAAAACAATTGGATTCATACATTTTTGTGTGTTTTCTAGTTATTTATTATGGTCATAAACCCAGTTTTTTTACCCTATCATAGCCATAAGCAGCAGTCTTTTTAGCCATTTAAAATTTAAAGATGAGTTGTCACAACAGGGGGCCTGTCATACATTTACATGTAGCCTTTACATTATATTAGGTTGTTCTTCTGTGACAAAATGTCCAACCAATAAATGAACAATAAATGAAAGAATGCTGGTAAGTTCAGGGACCTTTGGCTTGTTTCATAGACTGATGCTACTTTAGGTTCAATGATATTTAACATTATGAGATTATACAGAAATAGTAGTTATAATCTGAAGGAGTTTTTTAATGAAAGACTGTTAAAATTCATTGAAATGGGTTGGTGAAAACATCCTGTTTCATGCCACTGCCAAGTTGTACTACATAGGAGGAATATTGTTGAACAAAGCATTTATGGTGCATATCCTGGAAGTCCTACAACTACAACGGACAATGGAGATATATTTCTGGATGAGGGTGTGGTGTGTAAATGCAGGATTCTAATTAAAGTCTTAAGCATGACTATATGGATTCCTCCATTGACAAAGATATGAGCAACCAATCAAGTTGTAGATAAAAGAATAAATATCTGTTCAACTCTTTCTTTAGTTTGTCAATGTTAGAAAGCAGAAAGGACTGAAAATTGTCAGGATGTGAAGTTAATACTCATGGGCTTGATTGATAGTGAAGGAAAGGGCAACACATCAAAGGCATTTTAGAAGGTCTTCTTTTGAACAAGCAATCAGCATACTTTTTGGGCTGGCTCTAAAAGGAGCCACACACTGAGTAAACAGTCATAATAGGGGTTCTCAATAAGGCATACTTCAGAAGTTTTGTTGATGAGCACTGTATTCACAAACAATGCATCAACAGTTTTATTAAAAAGTCAAGACCAGAGTTGTCAAGCAGAAAAGCCAAAATAGCAGCAGGGTGTACAACCTAGAAATATGGTTTCCAAGTGGATTTTGGGAAATATTGAGGGACCTATGTAATTAGTAGCTAATTTTACATAGGCTAGGGTGAAAAAAAAAATTATTACTATTCTTTTTGGAAATATTTTGGACTATCTATAAATTGAGTAACGCTTGGTATTGAATACAGAAGAATTGTTGAATAGACTTTATTTAAATGTAATCCTAAAAGGATATTTGGTTTGGCACATATATACTCCTATACTTTCCTATTCAACTAGAGTAAGAAGCTATCTGTATTTCAAAAGATACTGCTACTGGAGATCACCTTGGCACCCATTAGCCAAGGCCAAAGGAAAATCATTTTAATTAGTTTAGGGAAGGCCACAGTCACATGAAGATAGCCTTGATTCAGAACAGGAATTGAATGAATGAGTGCTTTGTGAGCTGATGAAGACACAGAGATGATCAAAGAGCACATCATCCCTGCCTTGATGGATGGAGCTCACAATCTCATGGTAGAGAACAAATATTAAATATAATTTAATATATTTAAATATTAAATATAATTATGTGCATACAGTTGTGATTTTGTCTGTGGGGGAGAATAAATCTAAAGTGCTCAGAACTAATGTCAAGGATTTAATTTAGAAGTTGAAGACTGAGGAATGAAAGACAAGAAATTAGGAGACAAGAGGCAAGGGTGGGGTGGGTACAGAGATGGATAAGTAGGAAAGAGCTTGATAAGTTCAAGTAAATAGAAAAGGCAAGTGTGGAGTTGCCAAAGTGAGAGGGAAGGAATTGTATGAGGTGCTGACTAGGGGTTTAATCAAGCTGTACCATAGGGACCATGCTGAAGACTTAGAACTTTATTCTAAGATCAAGGGAAATCACTGAATTCTTTTAAAACATGATCATGACATGATCATATTTGTCTATTTGAAGGAGAAGGGACTGGAAAGAGGTAGGAATGGATATAGAAAGTTGTAGCAGAAGGGTGAAAGTGATCTGAAATGTCAATAATTTACTGATGGTCTCTGCCATTCTCTGGTCCTTCTGTACACTTCAACCAAATTAAATACTCTTTTGTAACACTTGGGGACAGACACCCATTTATTAAGTAAGTGGACAAAGAGAAAAAGAGAAAAATGGCACAAATTACCTTCTCCCCACTGTCATTATGCCAAATGTCTGAAAAAATCTCCCTCGGGGGTGCATGACTTATGATGCTCATAGAATTTATAATTCCTCTGGAACATGGCTCCACCTTTCCTGTCATGGAGAGAGCCCAGGGGAGTAGATGTAAATATCAGGTATCATTGTAATGAATTTAGATATTATACCAGCCTCAGCAGTCCTGCTCTGCGGTCAGATCTTTTGGAATTCCTTTCCCACTTCTGCCTTTTTGAACAAAACTAGCTTTTCTCTAGATCTCATCCTGAGCTATCTCAGAGACAAGGGTACTTGTCTCTCAGGACCTACTTCCCTAATATTCAAGAAAAGCAGTATGGGGAATGCTAGAGTCTAATTCTTGTTGGCTCAACATGTCTCTCTTACTCTGAGAGAAAAGTTTAAGAAATAATAGCAACAACAACAACAAAAAGCACCAAAACAAACAAACAAAAAACAAATAAAAAAACCCAATCTTCTACCAGGGTCATATTAGCCAGTAATAAATTCTTTTTGGTGTTTAGAACCACACATATTGAATGTCTACACTTCAACACTGATATGGCCTTGGTTTTGCTTATTTTGTTTTTCTTATTTGTTTTAGTGGTAGAGATAAAGAATAAAATCAGTAGAGGAAAATTCCTGTATAGAGGCTGAAGCATGCTTTATAATTTTTGTTCCCATCATCCATCCAGTATTAGATAACCACAAAAACACTCTTTTATAGCACTTAGGATAAAAGATATTTTAAAAATATCCTTTTCAGGAGACCTTCTCTGTTCTAAGATCATTTGAGACCAAAATTATCTCTGCTATACTCAAGCTTAGTTTCCATTTCTCATCTCAGAAGATCTCCAAAAGAGTTTGAAGTAATGTTATTTAGGTATGGTCTATGGATCAGTGCCAAGCCTTGAAATATTTGTCACTGGTCTATGATTAGATGCATATACAAACTGACAATAAGCATTTAGAAATGTTTATAAAAGTTTCTATAATTTTATCTGCTCTATTAAATCAAATAAAGAATTTGGGCTAGAACTTTATATGTTTCATTTTTTTTTTCATTTTCCTTCTCATTTCTGTTGTATTTCATTAAAAAAAAATTTAATCTACAATGGATTGGAGAGAAAACCCCAAACACCTAGCTCTCTGTATACTGTTCTATTTTTTGTAAGTTCTTTTAAAAAAATATTTATTTTGAGAGAGAGAGTGTGTGTGTGAACAGGGGAGGTGCAGAGAGAGAATTCCAAGTAGACTCTGTGTTGTTAGCACAGAGTCTGATGTGGGGCCTGATCTCACTAACCGTGAGATCATGACTTGAGCTGAAATCAAGAGTCAGACACTTAACCAACTGAGTCACCCAGGTGCCCTTATTTTTTGCAACTTCTTATGAATCTATAACTGTTTCATATAAAAAGAAAAATAACAACAGATATGAAAATAAATAGCTGGTCCTTCACCACAGATAGAGAAGCATTGAATCAGCTATATATATGGGAAGACGGATTTAAAAAAAAAAAATCCTAAATTCATGATCAGTAGTTACGGCTAATCTCATCAGGATGTAATTTGTTGCTGTCTTTTAAATCCATTATCTATTACTAGAATAATGCTGTGTAAGAAAACCAAACACACACAGGAAGGGTAGTATAAACCAATGAACATTCTTCTAGCTTACTGGCAGCTCTTCTAAGCTAGACTCATCAGTGTCTACAGTCAGCTGGCTGCTCAGCTGGGAAATAGCTGGTGTTAGATGGCCTCAGGTGGCTTTTTCTTGTCCACATGGTCTCAGTCTCCAGCAGACTAGCTTGGGTTTGTTATCGTGACAGACACAGGTTCCAAGAAAGCACACAGGATAATGCAAGGACTCTCCAGGTCTAGGGTCAGAGGTGTCACACAGTAATTTTCACTGCATTCTTGTAAGTCACAAGGTCAGAACAGATTCCAGGGGTGGATAGATTCCATTTGATTAAAAAAGAAGAAGAAACAATTAGGGCCATTTTTCAATCAGCTTACCAGGTTCTGGCTAATAGCGAGGATATCAGCGTGATCTCAGATTTCAGATGTTGGTGCCTGATTTCCTGAGCCCTAAGGGCTACTGATAAAAACAAAAACAAAAACAAAAACAAAAACTGCCCTCTCCCACAAGTGACCAAAATAGACACAATTAATTGATTGCTATACTCTGCTGATTAACTTGGAGTGACTTTAGAATCTATCAGAACTGGGTTTACAAATTAAAATCTGTCACTCAGCATTGCAATTATGGACAGCTGGGAGTAGTTCAGAGGCCACAGCCTCTCAGAGGGCAGTGGGCATGGTCCTCAGTTAGTAACAGGTAACTGTATTCTCTTGGGTATTAATCTTGAACTCTCATGGGTAATTGTATCCCAATCACAGGGCCTATGAACCCTTATCTACCAACAGAAAAGCAAAAGAACCACCAGATCTTTGTCAAGGAAGCCATAGGTTCTTCCACATAGGTCAGGTGGTATTAGGCTGCATGTGGGCTTCTTGGAACTTCTCTGGGTTAAGATATTAACATTTTTTGTTAGTTTGGGGGTTATCAAGGATAACAAATGTGGTTGCAATACTAGAAATTCTCAGGAATGGCACAAATAAAACCAGAACAGATTAGCTAACATACTGGGTCTGAATTTAGGGCATGGATGAAGTACTTTGGATGTTCTCCTAGAGTACTAGAAGATCAAGAGTAAGTTAAGGAACTGGGGAGCTACACAAGGAAGATTAGGATTTCTCTGTAGCAGGAATTATGTAGCTAGAGGGCCATCACAGGGGCCAGCAGGTTCAAAGAGCATGGCTAAATCTGGCACTGGTGAACCACAGAGATTTGCTGGAATTCTTAACAAAATAAGATGTCTCCCTAGCTTGATATTAGCTGAAGTCTGTCTCTGTAACAATGATAAAACATCCCAAAGAACAATTATGGAGCCCTGGGGACTTGAGAAAAGCAGAAACTATTCATCAGCTTTTCTTCATCAGGATCTCTGTACCAGACACTATGATAAAAATCTCACATAATCATATTGAACCTTTACACTAAGCCTGTGAGATTGTAAACCCATTTTATAGGGAGCTGAGTTACTTGCCTGAGGTTCCATGGGGAATCATTTATAAAGTCAATATTCAACTCACACATGTGACATTAAATCCTATATCCTATCCACAATACTCTATAACCTGTCAAGAATTTCAACCCTTTGATAAAGGTAGGGGTTGGCCTGGTTTGTTCCAGGAATGAGGATAAGTTTCAATGGTGGAGAAGCAGTGCTTCTCCAGGGAAGACTGAAAGAGTCACAGCCAGGTCATGGTCATAGCATGGATCTGAACTGCTTGCCTTTCAATCCCTCAAAGACACAATAGATGCCAAAGGATCTTCTCTGTGTGCTTTGGTCAGCAAAGTAGGACTCAACCCACTGAAAGGCAGGCCCAATAGTAGGCAGACTGGAAGAGTATCAAGTTTCCAGGCTTAATGCATGACAAACCTTAAGGAGTGGGGTTTGGACATGTACAGTCTCCTTAGGCCTTGAGAGAGGTGAAGAGCTACCCATCTTGCCAGTCTAGTAAGAGAGAGCTAGTGTGTAACAGAGCAGGAAGGGGAGGAAGGAATGACTGGGGAGATATAAACAGGTAATAGAAGTCCACCTGGACAGTTAGCATGGGTGGTCAGACAGGCATAAGCAGGCCCTGCCATAGATGGGCACACAGTAGCAGGGTTCAGGTCTTGGGGAACAGGTGAGTTCAACAACAGTAAGGCAAAGAACGTCAGCGCCACAGAGACCAAAGTGCAAAGGAGGCTTATTGCCCACTCCTCAGCCCCCCACATCCTCAGTTACCAGACTGAAGACAGACCCTCAAAAGGGAGAGCTGGGAACAATTGAACTGGAAGGACTCTTCAGCTGCTGCCCCCAGTGGACCACTATGTTGGTCTGACACCCCCCTCACCAAGATCTGAGTGCATAGACTTGGAATGGTAATTTGTCACTGTAGCAGGAGATGGTTTTTATAGTTGGCAAAGGGGAGAGATTTCTTCATCTTTGAGTCTTTCCTGCTTGTGCCTGTTCATGTCAGGCCCCGCTCTACTACAGATCCAAGATTTCAGAAATAGAGCTTTGGTGGATGCCATTTTAATTTATGTCTTTTATGTTGTAGCATTCTGAATGAGTAAATTGTCACAGTTTCTTATTGGGCTGGTCCAGAAGAATGTGAAATTGGCTGAAATTACAGGGTAGATTTGAGTTAGACATGTCAGAGGACTTCCTGGTCTGAACGGCACTGGCAGGAGAGAATGAAGTTACTTCTCTAGCTGTCATACACACTCTTTTTCTCTGCCCTTTCCCTCTCTCTTTGGAGTATTTTTTTTCCTCCTTCTGCATTTCACTCATTGATTTTAGCCTGAGCTAACAGAGAGCTTCATTACTGTGGGCTCACTCATGGCTGCAAAGAGCTGGAATGGGTGCTGTAATCCAGTGCGCTGGGAGAGCACTGGCATGACAACTTTATGTTAAATTTATGTGTTCTCATTTTTGTTGAGTATGACTATATTTCTGTACATTTTATTTCACCCTTTAAACATTTATGTTTCTGTGTTATGATTAATTAAGTGTAGTAAAATGAAGTGTTTGCAATGTATGAAAAAACCCTCACTTCTCTGGAGTCTTTGTACCTCACATTCTTTTTACTCTTGCCAATCCTTATTTCTCTTTGCTCTTTTCTTCTGTTGGTCACCTTTCTTTATTTCTCCCTTTTGTTCCTCTGGGCCAGTCCTTTAATCCCCACTCCATTAAAGGATCTGCTGATGCAGAATGCTTTCAAGACAAAAGGGGTTTATTCTCACTAGAGAATCCCCAGCTCTTCTCTCTTCCCTCCCCTTCCCAACTCTCCCTACCACATCGTTTCCTCTCTCTGACTCTTTCCTTCCCTTCTCTCCTCTTTATCTTCATCCATTTCATCTCTTTCCATTTCTCGATCTCAGCCAATCCCTCCCATAGTAATAGTGATAGTTTTATCAAGAAAATGGCAGTGACTAGTAGAGTCGGTTTCACTGGTGGTGCAGAGTAGGGGTCTCTCGGCCCATGTGCCCCATCAGACAAGGAGATGAGTTATGGGTATGAGAAGAACATTCTGGGCCTGTAGTCTCTTACTTGCAGTGTTCACAAAGTGATTAAAAGTAAATCTACCCTCCAAGTTGATTTGTCTAAACCTTCCAATACTCAATTCTCAATCAGCCTGAAGAAAGGCTTTGTAGAGTGCTACTTTAGAGATGCCTCAATGTGTGGCTTAATTGATTTATTAAGGGCTCTCAGAGAAGACTTAAAGGTCACTGCTGGACAATTAATAATTTTTTTTTGTTCTCAGACTTCAAAGCACACAAACCTCACTTGGTGGACCTTTTAAATGCAGACTCTTGGACCTCACCTCCAAAGATTTTGATTCAGTGTGTCCAGGAAGGGGTCCAAGAAGTTGCATTTTAAAGAAGGTCCCTTGGTGATTCTGAAGCAGATCACTTATGGACTACACTCTGAGAAATACTGCTTACATGAGGAAAGGCTGTTGCTATTCTTGAGATAAGGGTGAGGAAAAAAATTGTGAGTACTCCTTGATATTATACAAGAATTTGAGTACTCTCTGTATGTAAAGTTCTCTACCAGGCGCTGAGGGGGAGGCAAGGAAAGAGGAGCCCAGGTCTGCATCAGAAGTTCTTCACCTGTCTTTAATTATTCCTCCAAGTTTTGAACCTGGGGTAATTTATCCATGTCACTATATGCTTGGGTACTCACTTTTGCAATCACTTCCCTAGGTTTCCTATATAGGCTGTTTGACTACTGCATAAACACACAAATGAGTCATGAAAATAAGGTGATAAATATATTAGTAGCAGTAATAGTAATAGTTGAATGAAAGTTTAGGGTTGTATCTAACCAAGAATGTCCTATAGCCCATATGGAAATGATGCTAAGTACATTTCATAGCATGGTCTTCTTCTACAGTTCTTTGAAAGTAGGAAAGACATCATACCTCACTCTTGCCTTTGATCAGAATGGTGTTTGTATGCCTGCTATATTGGTTCTGATCATAGCTAGAATCTCAGGACTGCATTCCAGAGGGTTGAGTGTAAACCCTAATGTCCCAGCAAAGCTCCCCATGTGAGAGTTGCCTTCTGTTTTAAAACTCTACAGCAGTCACTCTGAGTGCATATATTCTACTTCTTGACTTCCTCTCTTATGATCTGCTAGTCAGGGATTAGTGGAATCATCCTTGCTGCGTGTCTCGGGGCAAGATATTTTCCTTCTCTTTGCTCCCCTGCAAACCATGAACAGCCAGCCTAGAGCAGAGCCAGGACTGGCATGATGCGTTGAAAGACCCACATGATCCTGGGAGGCAGGATGTTGCAGAAACAGTCTTCAGTTCTCTGGATCTCTGTAGTATGCAGCTTCCATGGGGAGCACGAAGACTGGGGCAGCGAATGTGTGTGTGTGTGTGTGTGTGTGTGTGTGTGAAATCTGCATGTAAGTTGTGGAGTATACTTCTACTTTAAAAAGAGTGATTTCTGATGGGGTTTCTACAAATCAGCTTTTTAAAATTTTATAAAAGGAGTATTGAAAAATTCTTTATGTAATAATCAACTTGGGAATTTTACATATTTTAAATTGGTGTGCCATCAATATTCTATTTGGGCTAAGCCAATTTATCTTAATTTTTTGTGGAGGTTCACACATCACCCCCATCCCTGCCCTCATGAATGCTATGAATGCAATTCCCAAGAAAACTTAACATAAACTGAATGCAATATTTTAAATTTCAAAGGACTGTGGACCCTGAAAAGTCCATCCATGTATTCTGGGTTAAGAAATGCTGGTTGAGGTGAATAAAAAATGCCTTTGCATTTCTTGAATATACCTGGAGATGAGACCCAGAAAAGGTAGCTCTCAGAAAGGTTGGCAACATGGTGTGGATCACAGAGTTGATTTGGAGCACCTTAATCCAAAAAATTCTGCAGAAACTGGCAGTTCTTTTACATGACATCTTAATGATTTGCCTTCTGGTCTGACTGGGATCGAACTGTGCATGGGAAGAAAATAATAGTTATTAAGAATAAATGCATGTATAATATTTAATGTTTGTGTCTATTCAAATATATATTATATATCTGCATTTTTTGAGTGCCTAATATTTGTATTGCATAGTATTAGGGTACAGGAAGGAACTAATATTTATCACTCAGTTATAGGCTGGGTCTTTTCATTGTTTTTTTTTTTTTTTTCATAATGATGCTATGATGTGTTTATTATTTTTTTTTTTTACCAATTTTACAATGAAGAAATAAAAGCTCAGAGGGGTTAAATTACTTACCCATAATCACACAGCTAGTGACACAGGACTAGCTTTGATTTCAGATCATTCTGTCAGCAAAGCCTGTGTTCTCTACCCTCTGGCCTCTGTCCCCATGGTTGCCTCAACCACTCTCCTGCTAGGTGCTGTCCAGCAATCCTGGAGCTGAACACAAAATGCAGCTGCAGGTAGACCTCACCTGATCTTCATTACAGCTGGCTTGAATTGCAGAACCAATCTAAATTATTATCCCATGGTGTAAATGAAGGAACGACAGCTTAATCAAATGGGATTATCCGGTTAGTGCCAGAGAGTGCTAGAATCCAGGCTGTCACATTCCTACTCTTGTGCACGTTTCACTACTTCCACTATTTCATGTTCTTCTTGCGGATGTTTCTTCATCAGCACCTACTACCGCCTTCAAACACATCCTGCTTCTCCTGTGGGAGAGACCTTCTTCAACAGAACAAGAGGACTGAGCCAGTGCCTCCTCTGCCCTCTGCAAAGCTTGCAGCTCCAGATCTCCCTGGTGTCTCCTAGGACTGGCTTGAGCAAGGCTTCCCTGAGTTTAGGTGATGTCCAAGGAGGTAAATCTCTCCTCACCACTTATCACACAACACAAAACTCTTTGGGAAAAAATAAATTAAATCCAGACCCCCAGAAAAAAAGCAATCCTTTCCTCCAAGTTAATTAATTTGAGCACTATTTTCAGGAAAAGCGTTTCTTAAATCCCTATCGCTGAAGGCAATTTTCTTGCCACAATCACTCAGTGTTCCTGACAGAAAGGAGCATAATCACTCCTTGACAGAAGGTGACTGGCAGAAAGAAGGCTGAGGGGAAAGCAGATTTCTACAGCCATCGAAGGGGCTGCAAATGCCTGAGGACCCCCCACCCCTGTAACCCCAGGGAAGCTCCAGTGCCTGATAAACATGATTCTCTCCACAGAAATCCTGACTGCTCTGGGCTGCATGGTATTGGGCTGTGTGTACACATTTGTGCACATGTTTGGTGTGTGTGCATACACGTATGCACTTCATATACATGTGAGTGGCATGCACATGTGCGTGGGCGTGTGTGTGTGTGTGTGTGTGTGTGTGTGTGTGTGCCTGTGCTGGCAGATGGAAGGAATAGCAGAATCTGTGCATCTACAGGGACCCTGGGCACATGGGCACTGAACTCTTCCAGGCTGGTTTACCTGGACCATTATAAGGGCGTGTGAAACAAGACATTCATCAAGCACTGGGGGCCTCTTCTCTTAGGTTATCTCCATCCCTATCTGTGTGCCTCAGCATCCTCTCAAGTCCAGGTGCAGCTGGGTTTTCTCTGAGGGATGGAATTGACCATTATTGATGGAAAAACTGTGGTGGAGCTTTTCCCACTCTTGGAAATAGGGGTAAAAGATGGGGTAATTGCTCCAGTTCCCTTAGCCATTAAGAATAATAATAGTTTCCATTCATCAAGCAATCAGGTACTAGGCTAAGGTATGTCTTTGCATACATTATTTCTTATAATCTTTATAATACTCTTAATAAGTTGCTATTTTATGGGCGCCTGGGTGGCTCAGTCGGTTAAGCGTCTGACTTCAGCTCAGGTCAGAATCTCGCAGTTTGTGAGTTCAAGCTCTGCGTTGGGCTCTGTGCTGACAGCTCAGAGTCTGGAGCCTGCTTCAGATTCGATGTCTCTCTCTCTCTCTCTCTCTCTCTCTCTCTCTCTCTTTCTCTCTGCCCCTCTTCTGCTCGTGTTCTTTCTCTCTCTCTCAAAAATAAATAAACATTAAAAAAATTAAAAAAAAAGAAGTTGCTGTTTTAATCAGTGGTTTACAGATGAGGAAACTGAGGTCCAGGGGCACCATGACTCACTCAGTGCACACAACACCTCCAGGACTTGAGCCTCAATGTGCTTGATGGCCAAAGTCCTGCTCTGAACACACCTCTATCATACAACCTGGTATCAGGGTCCTGGGTGCACCTCAAGCCAGGGTCCCAGGACAACATTGACTGTAAGAGCAAGGGGCTTCTCCTTTCTTCCAGAACCTGCGATGCTCCATGCATGTCTCCACCTGCAGGACAGAATCCACCCTCTCTCTGGTGGGTAAGGCAATGCTGAAGAAAGACAGTCTTGAGAATGGCAAAGCAAAGGTCCCTAAATTTGCTTATGACCACCAGGGCATGCGGTGAAGAGCAGTGGGCTTCAGAACTGGATAGGCCAGTGATCCTCTCCTCTGTGTCTTGCCCCCTTACCATCAGTAGGCTCGCTTACATCATCTTTGAGCCTTTAATGACTCATGAGTAAATCATGGATAAAATATTTGCCTCTCAAGATTTTGTGAGCATCAAATGAAAGAATATATTTAAATGGCTTAACACAGTGCCAGGCTTAAATAATTGCTCAGGAAATAGTAACTATTATTATTATTATTTTCTCCTCCAAGTGGCAGGGAGCAAACTGCCATTTTATGCTGCACATCTGTACGCGTAAGCATTAGGAGTTCGAGCCAGGCATGTCTAGATCCCGTCTGGGTCTGATGTTTGTCAGTCTTGTGACACCAGCCATGATGCTCATCCTCTTTGCGACTCACCTTTATCATTTGCAAGATGGGGAAGTTCATAAGGTAGTGTATAAGGAAAGGGGGACAGGCAAGGGTCCAGCTAAGGTACATTACATAATTATGGCACAGAAGAGGTGCTCAAAAATGGTAGATATTGTTGTTCATCATCATCACCATCAGCATCAGCATCATCATTGTATTGCCAATCCATCAAATCATGTAAGAACTGTCCCACCTCCTGTGGAAACTCAGGCTGTGAAGAGTATTTTCCTTGACTGGAGATTAGTATATCAGTACAATTCATAGTTCATTAGAGGAGGCTGTATGCTGCTAAATGAGTCCCCCAGGAGTTGGGGACATTTCTAAAAAGTGTTTTAAGTTAATCTGTGGAGTATAAAGCAAGGACAGAGAATAGTCTTTTCCTCAGGCCTCCTTTGTGCTCACTTTGCATCAAGCACATCCTGAATCTGAGAGGACATCTGTCTTCTTTCTTTTCTAAATCACATGGACTAGAAGCATGGCTCTAGGTACAGGTGTGTCACTTGAGAAAACATTCTGCTAGTGAGAATATACAATGTGTTCACCTTGCACTAGGAATTAGGACTTTGACTCTGTACTCCAGTTTTTGTCTGTCAGGCCAGACCAGATGTAACTGTTTTCATGTCTTTAGTCTTTCTGCTCCTGTCTCCCAAATTTATTTATTTGGATTTTAGTTCTGACACATTTATCTTCAATCAGTTCATCTATAAACATTTGTGTAATTTTGTAGCTCTTGACCTGGACAATCACTTGGGGAACTTTAAAAAAATACTGGCCTATAGAGGCTGAGGGGTGAGGGAAAGAGAAGATGTGGTCAGAGAGTACAAACATTCAGTTAGAAGGTGAATACCTTCTAGAGACCTAATGCACACCATGGTGACTATAGTTAATAATGTGTTGTATACTTGAAGTTTTCTAAAAAAAATAGACCTCAGGTGTTCTTACCACCTATCCACACAGAAGGTAACTGTGTGAGGTGATGGATATGTGAATTAGCTTGATTATGATAATCATTTCACAATGTATACATATATCAGAACATCATCTTTGTACACCTTAAATGTTTATTTATGTATTTTTGAGAGAGAGAGAGAGAGAGAGAGAGAGAGAGAGAGAGAGAGACGGGGAGGCATTGTGAGCAGGGGAGGGGCAGAAAGAAAAGGAGAGAGAGCGAATTCCAAGCAGGCTTTGCACTGTCAACGAAGAGCAGTTTGTGGGGTTCAAACTCACAAACTGTGAGATCATGATATGATCCAAAATCAAGAGTTGGATACACAACTGACTGAGCCACCCAGATGCCCCTGTAAACTTTAAAAACATATACTTTTTATTTGTCCAAAAATAAACAACAAAAGAGCTAATTGGAAAGCTGTACATAAGTAATGGGGAAGGAAGGAACATGTGAGTGTGGGCTGTTTGGGGTAGAGTATTCCTGCAGGGATGGCTGTCAAGTGGATAGAGAGGACAATGAGAGTATAGGGCACATTAGACACATGGAATGTGAGGCAGAAAGAGATTTTAGCAAGTTGAAGATAAACAGGGGTTATTTTGTTTTTTATTTTTAAGTTTATTTATTTTTGAGAAAGAGCACACTACATGCATGAATTGGGGAGGGGCAGAGAGAGGGAGAGAGAGAATCCCAAGCAGACTCCACACTGTCAGCACAGAGCCTGATTCCGGGCTGGATCTTGCCAACCATGAGATCATGACATGAGCTGAAATCAAGAGTTGGAAGCTTAACTGACTGAGACACCCAGGTGCCCCAATAGAGGTTATTTTATTTTCTTTTTTATTTTTTTCTTAATGTTTTTATTTATTTTTAAGACAGAGAGAGACAGAGCATGAGCAGGGGAGGGGCAGAGAGAGAGGGAGACACAGAATCCGAAGCAGGCTCCAGGCTCTGAGCCATCAGCACAGAGCACGATGCGGGGCTCGAACCCACGTAATGTGAAATCATGACCTGAGCTGAAGTCGGATGCTCAACCGACTGAGCCACCCAGGCACCCCCAATAGAGGTTATTTTAAAGCAAGATTGGCCAGCAATGGCCTGTGGGTCAAATCCAGCCTTCTGTCTGTTTTATTTCCATAGTAAGGCTGTGTATACACTTTTAAGTGGTTGCAAGAAATCAGAAGAAAAAATACCTGAAACATATGAAAAGTATATAAAATCCAAATTTTAGTGTCTATTAATAAAATTTTATTCTACCACAAAAACAAAATAAATACTATCACCTGAGTCCCATGTCAGACCCACTAAGAAAGGGATCTGGGTTGGACATAGGAGGAGAGGTCTTGAGTACTGGCAGCTCTTTAAAAGCTTCCCAGGTAACTTTGTGGCCCAGGTTGAGAATTAGTAATTCACTTCTCACTCTATGCGGGGAAGAATCCCAACCATGCAAGGTTGATGAGGAAATTCAACATGTGATCATGTCTGTGGAAATTCTTTGTAAACTAGACAGAAACATGCATACATATGCTTCTTGTCGCCTTTGGCTTTTAGACACAAATCTCAGACTCGGAGTCCAGATGCGGGGGCTGTCGGGTGAGCAGTGAGCAAGCTCTCTCCATGTGGTTTGAACCTCCCCACTTTGCAGGCTTGTGTGCTCTTTTCTCTCCAGCTCTCCCCAGGCAACTGGTGCTGATCTGTACCTGCCTCAGGGTGTCTCCTGAGCTTGAGTGGCTTCAGAGGTGGCTTCATGCCACAGATCTGTGTGCCAGGACGGAACGCTCAAATGCATGTCCCTTGTAAACCATTGTGACTTGGCATTGGATAGGAGATGAGATGGTCCCTGACAGGGAATGAGGTGGCCTTCTGAGTTCTATCTTGTCCACCTAGGGCACTGCTTACTGGAAGGAGGCCCTCAGCCAGGTCTGCTGGGCAATTAGCGCCTGCACAGAGAATCAGCAACTTTGCAGCTGTGTTTATCAAGTCAGACAGTGCCTGTGTCAAATCCATTGTCGCACAGTTTTATCCTGTCCCTGGTTCCATATGTGAAATCAATTACCACACATTAGGTCATGTTTAACACTTTAATGGAGCATTTTTCTGTACTATTGTTTGCATGGGGGTGCAGGAAGAATCATTATCAAGTGATTGGAAATGGATTTTATATCAGCACAAAGAGAAATGAGGCAGAAGCTAAGTTAAGTGAATTCAGAGTGTCCGAGGGAACTCCACTAGGCCAGCCTCCAGTGACTGGCATGTTCTCAGGGGAGCATAGGCCAGGCACGTATGAAAATATTTGTTCAAACCTGGTATATGAGAATAATTTCCTCTGAGTCTTTTAGGTGTACACCTTGATTCCAGACTGCTGGCTTTTGTCCATGGTAACCCACACACAGCTTACTTCCTCCCAAGGAGGTACAGAAACATGCTCAAAAGCACGGGCTTAAAGTCAGACCACCTTGATGTGAACTCCAATTTAGCCACTTCATTGCTATAAGCCTCAGCTTCTTTATTTGTAAAACTCTCTAAGCCTCAGTTTCTTTACCTGTAAAATGGTAGTAATAACAGCACCTATCTAATAGAACTGTCTGGAGGGTTAGAAGAGGCAAATGCATATAAAACATTCAATCCTGTGCCTGGTTCTATTTCATACACCTTAATGTCATAGTCCATTTGAGCTACCATAACAGAATACCACAGACTGGCTGACTTATCAACAATACAAATTATTTCTCACAGTTCCAGAAGCTGGGATGTCCAAAGGCAAGGTGCCCACCAATTCAGTGTCTGGTAAAGACCAGCTTCCTGGTTCATAGGTGTTGTGTCCTCACTAGGGAAGGGAGTGAGGGAGCTCTTTGGAGTCTCTTTTATCAGAGTGCTAACCCCACTCATGACCCAATGCCCTCATGATCTAATCACCTCTCAAAAGCCCCACCTCCAATGAACACTGGGTGTTGTATGGAAACCAATTTCACAATAAATTTCATATTTACAAAAAAAAAGCCCCACCTCCAAACACAGTCTCAATAGTGATTAGGTTTAAAAATGGGAAGTTGGGGGTGACACATTCAGTCTGTAACACTAAATAAATGTTTTAAAATACAAGGTTTTCCCCCTCCTCCTTTACCACAGAACCCCTTCCCCTTTGATCATACTAAGCACCTTCCCAGCAGCAGCATATTCTGAAGTCGCTTTTCCTCTTTCTCCTCCTCCTCTGCGCATGTCAATGAAGGGGCTGGCCTTGTCCATCTCTAAGGCTCTTCCCACCTCCAAACTCCTGAGTGTGGCCGGTAAATTCAAATAAACACATACACATACACACACACCCTCCCTTGCATGCACAAAGACAAAGAAAACGGATGAAGGTTAATTTTTTTGTCCCCTTCTCATAATGACTCATCCATAACGATTTCTACTGGTTGTATTTTCTTCTGTGACAGAAAAAATTTACTGCATTCCTGCAAAGCCCATTTTCTCAGCATGATCTAGTTGTGTGGTGGTTTGGGAAGTAATTTACCGATATTTTGCTTCAAAATAGCTTACAAAGACAAAGGGGTTCTGTTGACACCAAGGTGCATTCCTTATGGGCTGGAAAAATAGGATAAAACAATTTAAAAAGTAAAAACATGGTATTATCATCACTTTGAACTTCAGCTGTAAATCACACACCCCTAGTTGAGACTGGCCTCTCCTCCCCTTCATTTGTGCATCTTGCTAAGAGTGCTCTGCAGTGGACTCTTTGTATGGGCAAATTCATGTCATGTCTTGTTGGAAGCAAGTTTTTTCTGTTTGATCATGAGCCCCATCCTCAGGATGCTAATGTGTGTTTTTATTCCATTTCTTGTCTTTAATATCTACGAAAAGCATGCAGCAATTGCAAGACCTGTAACTAAGGAGTATTGCCCTCACCTCCCTGGATGTTGTCCTTGGTCCCAGCTCTCTCTCTCTCTTTTTGTCTTCCCCTTTGGACATTCCTCAGCCTGAGAGTGTCAATTCTAGTTCCCTTAATCCTTCTCTATTCAAACTGCAGACTAGAGAACTATCAGGCTGATCTTTGTCCGTTCCCTGACTTTGGTCAGGAAGAGTGAGCCTGTCCTCCTCATCCTTGAGATCTCCAGGGAGGGAGAATCCTCAGTCTCACTTGATAATCCACTCCAGCCTGAGCTCTCCAAATTAGACAGGATTTAGGCCTCGTGTTGGTCTTAGAGTTGGCATACATTTGTTATTAGTTTTGCCCAAGGTTTTATACTCCTTTTAAAATTAATAATGATTTTAGGATTTTATAATGGGCAAGGTTTATGATCATCAGTCTAATCCTATAAGCCTAAATCCTAAACCAACATGAATTATGCTCAGGACAGCCTAAGCAGCTGCACAGGTCTCTGATTTCCTGAGCAGTTGACATGAGTAAGGGTAAAGAGCCATTGTTATCTCCACACCGCATTCTCACCAACAAGGGGAGTCTGTGGAAATTTATGTCTAAAGAAGAGGCCTTCAAGCACCTAATATAGATTATCTTTTGTTAGAAATGTATTTAAGTTGCAGTTATAAAATTAGAATGTGATCTTCTCTGGTTTTTAAAGCAAATGTTGAGTTACTATACTACATTTCTGGGCATTTTATAATTTACTCTATAAATATTTGCTCATTCATGGAGTGCCTGGGTGCCTTGGTTGGTTGAGTGTCCAACTCTTGATTTTGGTTCAGGTCATGATCTTGCAGTTCATGGGTTGAAACCCTGCATTGGGGTCTGCACTTACAGTGTGGAGCCTGCTTGGGATTCTCTCCCCAGTCTCTCTCAAAAGAAATAAATAAACTTAAAATAAATAAATAAATATTTTCTCATTCACAAATATCTATTGAAGACCTACTTTGTGTTATACCTTATGCTAGAGGCTTGCAAAAAGATTTAAAAGTGATCTCTGCTTTGGAGGAGTTCCCAGTTTAGTGGAGGATGTCAATGTTTTCAAAAATTTAAGTAACAAGATCCTTTTCTTTCTATATTTGTTATTTTTGCTCCTTTAGCTGGCTAGTTGGAGCTGAAAAGTAATGGGGCTTCCCAAGAAGTGCTGCTGACTTAATATGAATAATGTTCCCATCCACATTCATTTCTGCCTCCTGACATCTTGACTGTTCCTTCCTTCTTTTTGTTCCTGCCAACATAAGATCTATGTTTATTTATAAACAAAAATACCCATGACCCCTGAGTCATGAAACTATCCTAGAAAAGGTCAAGTTTCAAAAAATAACCTAGAATTCTGCCTGTTTCATTTTTGTCTGTTCTGATTTCTGCTGAGTCCTGGGCATGTGCTAATTTGTACTGCATTATTGTAGTGACAATTGAGTTCCAAGGACAGAAAGTTAATTCTCTGCTTCTCAAGTCTCCAGAGCTATGCAATCAGGTAAAAAGTCCATTAGGTCTTCAGATAGGATATATAAGGCCAAAATTATCCTACTTCTGCTCCACATTCATGCCCAGCACCAGTGGCCTTGAGTAAGCTGGGAAGGACAGCAGCAAGAACACTCCAATTTTGATCACACAGTTATCACTGGGCCTCTTCTGGGCCACTCGGCCACATAAATGGCATTGTCTTCCTTGTCCTTCCCTTGTGGAGGCTGCTGAGCACAGCTAAGTGGTCTTGGAATCCTGTGGAGGAGGCTGACAGTCCTCTTGATCTGCCAGGAAGCCCAGGAGAGACATGTCTGGTTAATAATAGAATCAGCTACTTGACAAGGTTCTTTTAATTTATTAGAGGTATGCTTCAGATGGCAAGTGGTTGGAACTAGGAAGGTAAGAACTAGAAAGTGGGCAAATAGTGTTTCTTTTCACTTGTGGCATCAACTTCTGAAACAACTCCTACTCCCGATCTCTTTGACACTTTCAGGGCTCAGCTGATCACCTCCAATAGAAGAAGACATTGCCATAGTTCGCTTCCATTCCTCTGAGACCAATGCATTTTATTTAATTGACATCACCCCATGGTACCTAGATATCTAGAATCTGTCCTAATGGCCTTCTTTATACCCCAGGAAGGACTCTCGAGGCCAACCCAAAAGGGCAGCTTTGTCCATTGAACAGGCGACTCCATTAATTTGGGATGAACTGAGTGTCAGCAAATTGAGTTTCAAGGGCAGCCTAGGAAATTTGTCAGTTTGAGGCACTTTGCTGTGTGTCCAAAGGATCCTTAGTAGCTGGATTTTGGAGGCTTGTTTACGTTGGTTTATGTAACAGCCATAGTCCCCCAGGTAGATTAAATAATTTCTTCATTTAGAACATCCAAAATTGTATGACATTTGAGAGATTTCCTCAACCTTGGCAAGGGCAAACACTCACTTTATTGCTTTCCCTGATTCTTTATTTAAAGACAACAGACTGCATTCTTCCTCATGGCAACAGCAGGAGCAGAGGTGAGTGGAAATTATCACAGATGTTTTATGATGCTCAAGCCCTTGCAGTCGTGCTCCCCAAACTGGCTAATAGCTTCTCTCCTGTGTTTTCTCATACTGTCTCCTGTAATTTTTCCTCCCATTTTCTTTCCAAGTCAAGATCTTTGCCCTTTACATGAAGCATAATAATACTTAGCATTTATGCAACTCTTTGCATTTTTAAGACCCCAAATGATCATTAATTAGCTAAACCACACAAGCTAAAGCTTGCACAGCTGGCCAGATGTTACCCCATTGCACAGATGGGAAAACTGAGGCCCCTGTGGACTGATTCACAATCCAAAGCCATATAATCTGTCTCCCACCTCAGAGACACAGGTTTCAAGAGAAGGCTCCCTCCACACTTGGCTCCCAGAAGTAAAGTCAAGAGAGGAAGAAAAAAGACCAGAAGTTGTTTTCCCTACATAGTTTCTCTATTAAAATCCAACCTGTTCCCATTTTCAACCATTTCCTCAGTAATCTGTCTGAGCTATAGAGAATTCCAGGTCTGTTCAACAGGGAGCACCAGCATTGCACTTTGGGGCTACTCATGACTTAGTAAGCTCATCTGTGCCCCTATCCTCCAAATTATCAATAGAAATTGGAAATACTTCAGGACTCAAGATGAATTCCCATCAAACACCTCTTCTGTGGCTTCCTTGGAGTGTACCCACCTTCTAGCACAGTTACTGAGGCTATGTTATATTAGCTTATCTATGAGCATATCACCGAGGGTAGGATCAACAACCTTGCTGTAGTAAAGCCATAATTATTTATTAATTCACCATTTCTACATGGTCCATCTTGCTCTTAGGATAAAAGTAAGCTGGATTTTTCAGACATGGTTGTTATCCAACACCCAATGATCTTTCTCTCAATTAACTCCCTCTTCATTTGTTTTGAAGTTCTTTCTCATAGACAAGTTAGGTGTAGTTACCCAAATCTAGTTTTCTGGGCCCTAATCTTTCTGCCTTTTTAAGAACACACATTGTGTTGCTTGCTCTCTTTCTAGCTTTGGAAATTTATCCAGTCACTTATGAGCTCTCAAGAGTGGGATTTGTTGAAACTACAATTCTATCAGTCAGTGTTTAATGACAGTGCCCACAAAGTTATAAGACACCGAATGACAGAAGTAATATTTTATTTATTTATTTTTTTATTCCCCATGGTGCTGAGCACTGTGCCCTGGCAGATTAACAGTTGCTTAAAACCTGTGTGAAATGCACCCAGCCCTTTGGGAAATGCTGCAGAATATATTATCTTTCCCAACCTTCTAGGAATTTTCAATTTAGGTGGGTAAGCAAGTTTTATATCCATGAAACTTTTAGAAAATAGTAAATGACAATATGATCAAAGGCCAGAACATACCATAAAAACCATGTGTATAATGCTCCAGCAAGTAAGATAATTAAGAATAGGATCTTACAGCCAACACACCTGACAATGTGCTCTGAGTACAGCTGGAGGCAGTAGGAAGGTGGGATTCCATTTGAGTTCTGGAGTCAGATTTGGATTCAAACTCAGGCCTTCTGACATTGACTTTCTGTTTGATTTGTTCAAATTGCTTGACCTCTGTAAGCCTTGTTAACTCATCTGTAGTAAGGGAATAATAATATTTCTAAGAATGCAGAAGAAGGAGAATTTTGTCTCTTTTGTTCACTACCATACCCTCATTGGCTATAAAAGTACCTACCTTGTAGTAAAAGATCAATAAACATTTGCTGAAACAATCTACCTCACCAGCTTTTCATTAGTTGAGGTAATATATTTGTGTTATAAATTCAACACAGTATTCAGCATAATAAATGCCAAATAAAGTTTTTTTTTTTATCATTATCATCATTTCCCCTGGGCTTAGGAGTACGAAGCCTTCTGGCCATGTAGGCCTTGAGTTTTATTTTCCCTGTAGCAATGACACAACAGCCTTTCTAAGAGAATATTGGGTCCGTTGAAAGCTATACACACATTCTGACTGGTTTCCTGCATTTCTTCACTCATGCATTTCTTCACTGACTTCATCACGCTATTTTATCATTTGTTGATTCCAATCTTTCTGGATCTTTGACCTCTTTGTTATTTTCCCTAGATTGTATATGATTAACTTGTTGCATCTTTTTTTTTTTTTTCAGACTTCATCTCATCTTGATGGTTGAAGGTGATTTTCTTATGAATGACCAATGCCCAGTGTGAATCCATAAGATACAGTCTGAAGTCCTACTAGCTCCTGGATAACTAGCTTATAGTTTCTGGGAAGGAGCATCCTTAGACCTTCTGGGGAACTGGAACAATTCCCTGGAAGATGGGAAGCACTCTTCCATTTACCTGAATTATTTGAAGTTTAGAACAGAATTAATCTACGTAAGTGACACTGCTTTTGTAAAGAGAGCACAGACTTAGGATCCAGGTTCTGCCACTTATGAGCTGCACAATTTTAGAAAGACTCATCTCTGATTTTCTATTTCTTAGTCAATAAATTGTGGTTAAAAGTACCTCCCAAATAGGTTGTGGTCAATGTTAAGAAAAATGATGTGCATAAGGCACTTTATATCTTTCCTGGCATATAGTTGCTTTTATTTTTCTGTTTCTTGTTTCCAGGAACCATGTTCAACCATTCATAAGTTCTCCAAGAGAGATCCATTTGGTCCAGAAGTTACTTTTCACACATGAAGAGAATGATGTTCCAAGAACTGACTTCTTACAACCAAGCCTGAGTGTGGCCTGTACTTTCAGACACTGCAGGGTGTTGGGTGTTGCAAAGAATACCAAAGACAATGAAATTTCCAGTATAACTAATACTCTATACTCACACAAATATATAAGACAACAGCAAGCAGCACAGGGAAGCATTTAGTGAGTTAAATTAGGTAGTACAAAATCTCAGTGCTGTGGTGATTAAGAAGAGAGGAAGGTCAATGAGAGCTGAGAATTAGAAAGAGCTCCACTGAAGATGTCCTGGAAGCACTGGCCCTTGAAGAATGAGGTTGAGAAGGAGGAGACAGGGAGAGACTTTTGCTGTCAGCATCTTATAGAAAAAAAAAAGAGATTTTCCTGGATTAGACCTACTGGATGCTTTACAGGTAGTGTAAGATGAAGCTATACATACTAGCTGGCAGTCAGGAGACCCCACCAGTGCAGGCGAAGGCCATGAAAGAGCAAATGAAGACTGAGCAGTGACCTCTGTAGTGGTCAAGACCCATGGGAGACTGGAGACTCAATGCCCATACTTCCATTACAGAGGGCAAGGCTACGCATAGCACTGTAAATTGTCCTGGCCAGCAGGAGATATTATAGCAAGTGCCCAGGAAGGCAAGGAGTGCATGGTCAAGGCCACTGCATTTTACAACTCCAGAGGCATGATTCATATAGAATACCCTGGGAAAAGTGCCATCTGAAGTCAACACAAGGTGGCAGCCCCAAGTGTAGTCCATCCTTTATGTTGGTACCTTCAGTCAGCATACACTTTGGGTGTAGATGCTATTTGCAATGAGATAGTCCCACATACTTCACTTGATCAGCATGGGATGAGTGTTCAAAAAAAAGATAACTTTACAAGGGCATTATACATAGTACAGTGATTTTGTTACTACCACAACCTTTTATATGTCACGTGTGACAGACAATTCAGCAAAGTGCATCGTGCATTGATTGTAACTTGGAATTCTTATCCTTTCAAAGTGGCTTTTTATAGGCACATGTCCCCCAGAGGCTAAGTAGGTTGAGATTGTTTGAGGAGAGAATAGGCGCAAAATTGTCCTCATTTGTCTTCACAAACTTATTCGCTTTTTAATTTATTCCTTTTCTTTCTTTCTTTCTTTCTTTCTTTCTTTCTTTCTTTCTTTTTCTTTCTTTCTTTATTCTTCCCTCCCTTCCCCTTCCTCTTTTCCCTTCTCCTTCCCTTTCTTTCCCCTTTTCTTCTTCCTTCAGTTGGAAAAGGCAAAAGACATTACATGGCTATAAGGAGCTCTGGGTTTGAGCAGTACCTTCCACTATAGAAAAAACAAAATGCAAAGGGACAGCTGAGACACATCTGAAATTTGTTTGACCTGCCTGTCACACTCTTGTCTCTCACTTTTTTTATTTTATTTCTATTTTCTATTTTATTTCTTTGATTCTTGACTCAGTTCTCCATGGATTTTGTATGTGCAGTTATTAAATATTTCAAATTTTTTGTAACTGTGAGATACAGTATGAATTATATTTTACAACCTTAACCCAGCACACATGCACAAATACACACACACACACACACACAAAAAAAAAAAAAAACATCATTGAACAATATTTAACCTTAACATGAATGATGCACTCTGACATTTTCTATTTTATTCTATCTTCTGTTCTGTACCATCCATTCAATTTCATTCAAAAACAATTCACTGAGTCAAAAGCCACTAGATTCATCTCTTAAATAATTAATGGATCACAACTGGTGTTTTGAAAAACTCTTGTTTTTGATTATTACTAACTTCTGAATTAGTCCCATCTCTGTGTGGATTTTGTTTCTACCTGACTCCAGAATATTCCTTTTTTTAAAGTTTATTTATTTATTTTTGAGAGAGAGAGAGAGAGAGAGAGCAAAGGAGGGGGCAGAGAGAGGAGAGATAGAGGATTCCAAGCAGGCTTCACACTGTCAGCATGGAGCCCAGCACCGAGCTTGATCTCATCTCAAGAATCCTGAGATCATATCTGAGCTGAAATCAAGAGTCTGAAGCTCAATCGACTGAGCCACCCAGGTGCCTCCAGAATATTCCTAATTGGTTTATCTCTTTGAAGTTCTGGCCAAAAACGATAAGACTAATAATACGTATTAAAGAACGTATAAACAAGTTTGAAAGGATTTTGTGGAAGCAGCCACATGACATTAGTTTAAAACTCAGGATCTCACATGTTATTCAATATATGAAAAGTTTTATTTTTTCTATTCTATTATAATCCTTACCTGTGTTTGGATGAAGGTCCCTGCAGGTGTATGCCTTTTTTGCGTCCTATGAAACAGGTGTGCACACTGGCCAGTCAGGATGGACGCTGGCAATAAGCAATCCTTAAGAGGGCACTGAGGCCAGCTGGTTCCATATCTGATTGGTTCTTAAGTAACCAATCATCTGTTTAAGTCACAAATGCAGTCTGAGGAAATTAGAATATGCAGCCTAAGATTTTCATCAGGATTCTGAACTTGGTTTAACAAATCAGCTCATCGAGGAAAACAGTAGCTTTCTCCTCTCCCCACTCCAGCAGGCCCTCAGCCTCCAGCAGGCAGACAGATGGAGACTGGCAGTGGGACTGGGCAGGGAGAGGGAGTCATGGGATCTGAGACAGGCTTCCCATGGCAGGAACTGGGACATACCAGCTGAGGAAGAGGTGCATGCCCACATCAAGAGAATGAATATGAGGTCCCAAGTAGAGACTGTCATAGAACCTTGCCCTTGTGTCTCTTCACACTCTGGCAGGAGCCCTCTTAGGCAGGATTCAAACTGGCTCTGACCTACTTTTCCTTCTCTGGTATGGGCCATCTCTGGCCACAGGTAGCTTAAAGTGCAGGCTGATCTGATTTATCCTTTTCCTGTGAGTCAGGCACAATTCTTCTCTCTTTCACACTGACCACCAAAAACCGGGCTAGCAATCCTGGCAAAAGAAGGAGGCATACTCCTTCCCCAGGGGGCTTGGGTGTGGAAGCATGGTGACAGCTCCTTCTAGAGAAAAACTCATCAAATCTTCCCTTGACTCTTTTATGTCTTAAAAGCACGTGAAGTGCTCAGAGCTGTGCAATGAGTTTCACTCATTTCCTTTGGTAATCTACATTGTTCTGACCACTCTGAAATTTCCTGCCTACTGCATTGTGGCACCTCTGCAAAAACTAAAACTTTCATATCTGTCACTATAAGAAAAATATTTAAAATGACATGTGTTTTTAAGGAAAATGTAACAGAATTTTTTATATTGTAACTGTATTAAGTCAGGTCAAATCAATCAATTTCAAATTAAATAGTCAGTTTCATTATATTTAATTATGCCTTCCTTTACAATTGACCTTTTTAAAAAAATTCATGTAAATTTACTTTCTGAACAATCTTTCATATTTAGGATTCACTACTAAAATCACAGGAAAAAAAAATCTGCAATCCACTCTTCTCTGTTTTCACAAATGGAATCTTAAATCAAATATTCAAAAAAAAAAAAAATCCAAACAAAAAAGACTTGGTTGGTTACCATGTCAATTACATCATCAGTTTTGTTCAGTTACCGCAATAGGCCCTGGAAGGTCAAGAAAATTCAAGGTAAAATTCCTCACCCCCATAGCATCCTAAATCCCCACCCCCATCTCACACCACCAAACTATGAAGAGGAGGAAGAGCAAAGACAGTCAAATTAAACCATGAATACCAGGAACTGAGTCAGGAAAATAAGACTTGCACCATTGTTCAGGGGAGGAAGCTAGAGAGAACAGGGCTGTGGGAGAGAGGAGTCCATAAAAATCTGAAAGAGACCCAAGACCTTCAGTGTTCAAGGTTACTACTGGAGTGGTGAGGCTCCCAGTCCAGTTCAGCCTGGCTTCTGGCTAACTCTGCATATCTTGGTCTCTCTGCTTGCTGCTTGTTCCTTCTTTCCCTTGGGTCTTACAGCCAATAATGGGAAGATAATTGTCATTGGCTTTGATCCAGCCTTCCAGGTGGCAATATTTCCTATTTTTACTTTTTTTGGTGGTGATTAAAATATTTTTTACTATTAAACAGCTACTACCTGATTAATGAGAGTTTAGTTTGGAGGATGGGTTTTGCCAGGTGGAGATTATACGAAAACTCTTTGTGGATTGTAAAGAAACACATATAATAAGTGTAACCTGAGGGGAAAAGATTGCTATTTAAAAAAATAAATGACTTCATCCACTTGTGCATTATAAGGGAGTGCAGCTTTATCTCAGGGAAGATGGCTCTTTTGTTTAGGAAAGCCAATTAATAGGCCTTTGGGTTAGGCTCCAAAGCCTAGTCTGCAGTGAAGGATTGAGACAAAAGAGAATTAAATCTCTCTGCATAATAAAGCAGAAGCCTTGACCCATGTGATCCAAGAGCTGTGCCACATTTAAATACTCACAGTCCAAACTGGAGCTTAACATCTCTTGAGTCTCTTTTTGCCAGAGTCTAAGAATAGAGTCTCTAGTTCTTGAGCTCTCGGTGACCCCTGGGAGAACTCTAGGCTCTTCTTCTAAAAGCTCTTTCTTTCATACAACCATCCCATCCCTTTCATCTTGCTACTCTCTTTATTGCTTTCCTACTCCCCTCCTACCTGAAGGATTTACTACTCAAGGGTCAGGCCTCTTTCTCCCCTTTCCTCCTCTTCCTCCTCCTCCTCCTCCTCCTCCTCCTTCTTCTTCTTCTTCTTCTTCTCTCTCTCTCTCTCTCTCTCTCTCCATTCCCCTCTCTGCCCCTCTTACCCTCACATGTCTTCTTCAGTTCTCTTTCCCCTCCCTTTGCTTTCTCCCTCTCTCCCTTCTCTTCCCCTTCTTTGGACACCTGAAGACAATCTTTTGCTACCAGATTTTCTTTAAACTCCCAATCTATTCTCCTCACTTTGTAACTTTTGCTTAGTTGTATCAGGAAAATTCCTTCTCCCCTCCTCCCTCCAGACTCTTTCCCTCTTTTTTCTTCCCTTCTCCTCCTAGTTTCCCTCCTCTTTTTTCAACTGGTGAGGGAAACATAAAAACTGACTCTAATTATGGAGGATGAGCACAAGTAGTGCTAGCTATATACCTGTATCAAGCAGAAGACGACTCATAAGTTTTGAAGTGAAATGAGACATAGTAAAGAGCCTGTGCCATCAACCTCAATAGCCCTTGAGGTAACCCCAAAGCCTCCTTCAAGAGCACCACACAGTCTCCATTTAACTCCTTATCCTTCTCCAATTAATCTTACTTTCTTCACGAATGAGCTTTCATGTAAAAAGAAAAAGGCATTTCATTTTATTGTTCCACTGTTTGGTTTAATTACTGGTATGGCACAGTTATTGTTTTCTACAAAGTTTCTTTGCAACTATAGAATACTGGAACCACATTACGGATTAGATAATCATTGATGGGCTGGGCTGGAGCTCTATTTATAACATCATTTCTATGGGAAATTTATTCCAGGTCCCAAGCAACTAACTTAAAGATGAACTTTTTGATTATGACTTGGAACAAAGCATAATCATTGGAAACTTCTTGCTCATGAATATGTAGGATAGGTTTGTGATGGCTACATTAGGCCATGGTTCAGTCAGCACACAGGGTTCTCTTCAGGTTCTTTCTCACCTGTTCTCAGCAAACACAGGGCTGTTGGCCAGGCTCTGAGCAATTTGCTAACTACCTCACAGAATCACTCACAGAGAGGCAGATGGATCCCTACTTTACATAAGTAATTCCCACTCATGTATATGGTCTGAGGACTCTGCTTCTGCATGTGGAAGGTGATTTCTACGGAAACATTGTTTATTCATATGGAACATAATCCATGTGAGTGCTCAAAAGTCAATTGCTTTTCTGACAGACCTTGGGGGGCAGTGTTTATGGTAGAAAATAGACAGTGCTCTTTCAATGGCTTGGGCAGGTCACCTTGAGCTAGTGAACTTAGCTTTTTTTAACCCTTCACAAGAGTTATTTTGGGGGAAATGCAATAAGCATGATTCATACACCACACACACACACACACACACACACACCACACACACACATACAACCTTTCATCTTCTAATCCCTCATGATTTATTGGTTGTGCTAAGAATGGCCAATGGAGGATATTTTCTGAACCTAACAGGAATTTGCTTCATGGATTGGGGATTTTAATCTTCCAAGCATTTACTTCTGGTGGTGATGATCATGGGGGGGGGGGAAAGAAGTTGCCAGGGCAGTGCTGCCCCAGCCCCCAGGCTCTGAGAATGAGTCCCCTGTGGAGAGCCATTTACACTTAGGAAGAAATGTGATCACCTCATGCTTACTATGGTGTTTGGGGTGATTTGAATTGCAATGTGCTGTATCCAATCCACAGAGTAAAGAAAACCGAAGCATTATCATTAAAGCTTGAAGTGTTGAAATAAGTGGCCTGGGCCTGGCTTCCATGGGGATAAAAGATTTATCTGTTAGCACCAGAATAAAATCCCTGCAAAAAAATGGGTGGGCAGGCATCTCCTCTGTGCAAACGTCCTATGTAGACACACATGCACACATATGTATGTAGCTTTTTCTTCTGGTCACTAGCTTTTCTCTCTTAGATGCATGATTTGTTGGAAGGCACTTATCTATTAGGAGAGAAGGCTGGTTGTTTCCTTGGAGGAGCAGGGATATTTGCAAATTCCTCTAAATTCTCTCCCAACTCCCCCTAAAAGATAAGGAGCTGATTTGCCTAGGGCTATTATTGCAGGAGGGTTGTGTCCACACAACATTAGCAGCTTCTGATATACAGGCACCTTTGAAGCTGCTGGCAGCACCGCCCGTAATAACACTCTTCTTTACAAAGTGCTTGTTGTTAAATATTTATGAGGCCTTGCAAGATGGGTCCCCATCACTGCCTGGGAATGTATAAATGCTCTCCAGCATCGTATAGGGTTGCGCTGCAAAAGAGGTTGTGCAGAGTCTTTCCAGTCGCTTCTCTGATGCTGCTAAAACTGCACAGCTCTGACCTGGTGAAATCACCACTTCAGTGGAGGAATGCTGCAGAGGTGTTAGCTACAGAGCCAAAACATAAGGGGAGAGGGAAGAGGAAAAGGGGGAGGGGAGAAGGAGTGGGGAGGGGGAAAGGAAGAGAGGGAGGGGGAAAGAGTGGGGGAGGAATGTGGAAAAGAAGGAGGAGCTGGAGCATAGAAGAGGGGATGAGGGATATGACTATTCCCAAGCAAGAGCCAGGGCAGGCTCCCACCTCACAATCTTTTAAATATTAATAGGTTCCAAAAATATGTTCATAAAAAATGAACAAAACTAAAATAAAAGGAAAAGCAATAGAGTGGGGAAAACAGTGGCAGTAAAGATGACAAAGTAAAAGTTAGTTTGTCTTCCTCAGCCCCACGCAGCTCAGGTAGCACATGTTCAGCAGGCAGAGCACAGCCACAGATTTCCTGAACCCACCCAGACAGGTGCCCCTGTACCTGAATGTGTGTACACATCAGTTGCAGTTTTTGCGATTGGAAGCTTCCAGTTCAGTAGGGCTGGGACAGGGTCTGAGATTCTGCATTTCTCACAAACTCCCATGTGAAGAAATTGCTGTTGCTGCTGGTCTGCCTTGAAAAGCAGGGGTCTAGCCGCTGTCCAAAAGAACTTTCTGTGATGATGGACTCCTACGTCTGCGAAACCCAATATAGTGGCCACTAGCCACATGTGGATACTAGTCCTTGAAATGTCACTAGTGTCACTGGGGAACTGATGTTCTAATTGTATTCCATTTTAATTAATTTGAATGTAAATAGTCATATGTGACTGGAGGCTGCCTGTTGGAGAACTAAGGAAGAAGTTTCCATCAGTAGACTTCAAAACCAGTGTTTCTCAGTTGAAGGTGAGATCTAGAACTTATCTGCTGACTAAATGTGTGACCCTTTGTGAGCCCAGAATGCCCAGCAAGCTGCAGCTATACTCCTGGGCTGCTGTCTCCCTCCCTGGTTTGTCCTTCTGCACTCCCACTGAATGGCACCTGATCTGAGATGGCACCTTCTTCACTGGGTTCGGATAACCTACCTCTCTACTACACACCCCTGCCTTGAGGCCTAGCTCCCTTGTTGCCTAACCTCAGATGTTGCTGGGCACCCTGCCTCAGGTCAGATGTCCTTGTTACTATCACAACAGAACTGCCTCCAGGGCCTCTGTGTGCAGATACCTCACCCACCTATACTCCATGTCAGCCCCATGGGCCCAAGTGAATGCTCCCTCTGTAGGCTCTTCTTTGGGTTGATGAGGCTTTCAAGCAGCTGGTGGGGAGCAGCAGAAAGTAGAGAGAAAAAGCTCAGGCTCCAAGTTCAGACAAACATAGATTCAAACCCTGACTTGCTTCTTCCTACCTGTGTGGTTTTGGGCAATTTTAACTTTTCGAACTTCAATTCTGTCACCTTAAAAAATGGAGCTATACTAGTATCTACCTTTCAATAATGTTATGTAGACTAGAGATAATAATTATGAAGTATGCTTAATACATGGTATCTGCTGGTATGCTAGTAGTAATAGCAACAGTAATAATAACAACAATAATGAAGTCCTGTGCTTTATTTCTTCAGTTGGGTCCATTGGCTCCACCTCCACTCATTACTAGTCAATTCTTTTCTTTTCATGAACCCACAGTTAATGCCTCCAAACCTTGGCAAGCAAAAATAGGTGGGGACAATATATAAATTCCTAAGAGAGATCACCAGATTCACTTTACTAGGTAGAGCACATGCAAAGGAAAATACAAATGGTAAAATAAAAATCTTAGAATTCTTGTTAGCCCTGCTAATCATTATATAAATGAGAAGAAAATCACTGCTCAAACTATTATAAGAGCCTGTTGGAGCCATATAATTTTGTACTGGTGACATTGTAAATTGGTGTAATAATTCTGGAAAGCAATCTGGTAAAAACCATTCATTCAGTGGACATGTATTGAGTGCCTACCAAATTCCAGATATTTTGTTAGGCTCTGGGGATACAGAAATGAATAAGGACAGGTCTTTGTCCACAAAAGTCTATAAAATGGTGGGCATTGTGTAAGATGTGCCCCCACAAAGAACTATCCTACTTCTTGACTCAGTAACCTCAAATAAATCACTTAAAAATATTTTCTTATAATAATGTGCTTTGTTATGCCTTCTGTAATAGTGAAAGACTAGCTATGATCCAAATAAACAACAATCAAGAAATGTTTAAAATTATAATTTATCAATAGAGTAAAATTTAATGTTGACATTGAATTGATAAATACGAGAACTGTGGAGACATTTAAAATAATGTCAAATTAAAAGAACACAAAATAGTACGCACAAAATGATGTAAGCATGAAAAATTATGTATGACCAAATTAAGAATCAGATATGAGTAAATTTCATAAGTAGGGTTTTATGTTTTGAATGGAGCATTATATTGTGATAGTCATTCAGGCTGTTGACACATACTGCCTCCCACAAATCCTGCACCCCAACCTCCCTACTTCCTGGATCACAGTTTCATGGCAAGGTGGCAAGTCCTTGAACTCTGGGCCCTTAAGCAGGGCCATGAGATTTGCTTTGGCCAATGAAATATAAGTGGAAGTGCCACTCAGCACTTCTTGGTGGGAGATTTAAGAGCTGGTTCTCTTAGGATGGACAATTCATCACATTCCCTTTCCCTGCCAATGCAACCAGCAACACTTCAAAGGCTAGATGCTGCATCAGCCAGGATCCTGGGCTGAAGAGATATGCAAAAGAGACCCAGACAACTTGTAATGTATATTTACCATATGTGAAAAAAATAAATGTGTTCTTTTTACCCTTGAAGGTCTCTTTTACCAAAATCCTGATCAATAGATATGTGTATATTATTTACTAATTTTTAAACTTTACAGACCATTTACTAATTCTAAATGATACTAATATGGCCTTGCAGAGCTGTTTCACAAATCACAAGATGGTATGAGCTTTATGACCTTGGAACTCACCAACCAGGAGACCTCCATATACTTCCATAGGTTTCAACACCAGCTGGTATTTTCTAATTCAGTAGTTCTAAAACTTTACAGTCTCGGTATTCCTTTATATAGTCCAAGATAACTGAGGTCTTCAAAGAAAGATTATTATGTGTGAGTTATCACTATTTCTATCACTATTTATTTTTAAATTTTTTTTCATGTTTATTTATTTATTTTGAGAGAGAAAGAAACAGAGCACAAGTAGGGGAGGGGCAGAGAGGGAGAGAGAGAGAGAGAGAGAGAGAGAGAGAGAGAGAATCCTGTCTGATGTGGGGTCGATCTGAACAGTGAGATCATGACCTGAGCTGAAATCAAGAGCCGGGAACTTAACCAACTTAGCCACCCAAGTGCTTCTATCAATATTCTAATATTGATAGTGATACCAATATCATAAATAAAAACTAAAAAAAAATAATATTTGTCAATGTAAAATAACAATAAACCCTTTATAAGATGGTTTTATGAAAAATGACCACAGTTTCCAAAATAAAAACAATTTAGTAGGAAAAGTGTCATTATTTTAACATACTGCAAATCTTCTTAATACCTAACAATAGAATTAAGCTGGATTCTCTTACCTGCTTTTGCATTGAATCTGTTGGAACAGGTTGATTTTGATTGAAGTATGTGAAGAAAATTGGGTCTCACACAGATATGTAGAAGGAAAAAGGAGAAGTATTCTAATAGGCTTTTCAAGTAATTATGGATATTCTTTGTTACTACACCAAAACTTGACAGGTTGTAGCAGTTTCTTAAAGGTTACAACCAATATAGAATCTGAAACCACATCAGTGAACTCTCATAGTCTGTTATATAAAAATTCATTGATCTAAATTGCACTCTCAATGGATCTTTTACCCATGCATGATTCCACAACATCAGGCATTGGTCATTTGAAAAATACTGGTTTGTTAAATTATTCAGATAGTCCAAAATTTGACACATTTCATAATCTAATATCAACCCCCCCCTTTATTAATACAATTACTGATCATATAAGCAAAATCCCCTGTGAGTATTGGGATGCTGTCAAGTCTATGGTGCCAGACACACTTTTTTTTTTAATTCTTAGTTTTGCTCAAATGCTCACATTTTGTCATTGGTAACAAATATTCTAAGTTGCTTTCCCTTAAGTGGTAGGCTCCCTTTGCTCATTTTTAAGAAAATGTATGCCAAATGCCCAAGTCAGAATAACCATGGTTTGTCTGAAATTTGTTCTTTCAAGCAAAAATTGTGTTCCAAGAAAAAAAGTGGCTAACAACTTTGTGTGGTGACAGAAGTGGCTAACTACCCTTATTGTGGTGACCATTTTGTAATGTTTGTAAATATTAATTCACTATATTGTACAGCTGAAACTAACACAAAAACATGTTAATTATTCTTCAATTAAAAAAAGAAAAAGTGGCTAGTTGAGCTCACAACTTAATCATGCATGTTCATTTCCTCAAATGAACAATCATACTCGGTTTTGCCAGCAAATGTGTTTTATGTGTCCATCAGTTTGTCACACAGAACATTAAAAATGTTTGGATTTAAGAGTTGAGGTTTAATAAAATTAGTCATTTTTACTGCTTCATTAGAGGGTATTCTTAGGTGAACTGGCTTTTTATTTTCCTTACTGTGAGGCTGTAGCAGTAAAAAATATAATGGCTAAGACAGTTTGGTGCCTGTGTCTTTGATTCCTGCTAAGTGGTCAGCATTTTCACCTACCATGGCTTTTGTATCACCAGGGCGAATGTCAATGGAGTGAAAAAGACAAATAGTATTCTTAGTGTAAGTATGAAAATAATTTTGAGCCCCAAGAGGCTCCTATGAAGGTGTTGAGGACTCCTGGGGGTCTGAGATCACACTTTGTACACCGCTATTCTAGTCTATTGCATACGTAGTTTTGCTGCAGTTGACTAGTGCTAGACTTCTTCCCCACCCAGCTCTTGAGGATTATGTGACCTTGGAGAAGGTACTTTTATCTACTGTGTGCCAGTTTTCTTGTCTACAAACTAAGAACACTCATTCATTCATTCATTCATTCAACATATACTTATCAACTTTTATATGCACTGCCTGTGAGAGGCCCTGGGGATATAGCCAAGAAAAGGCAGACAAAGTCTTTGAGCTCACTTTACAGTCTAAAGGGGCACAAAACATGACTGGGTGTGTGGGCATTTATTTAGATAAAAATAATGTATAAACATTTAACAAGTAAATAAGTGAAACCAGTACAGACTGTTGTATGTTCTAGAAATGAAATTAATCTAAGTGCTCTGATGAGAGTGATTGTGGGGAGGAGTGGCACAGTGGATCTAGGATGGGCAAAGGAGACTTTGTTCCCAGAAAGTGACCTTCGAGCTGAGACCTAAAGATGAGAAGTTTCCATGCACTAAGTCTAATTTTCTGTCATCTTGAGAGTGCTCAGTGTGGCATCTCAGCAATATCTCTGGATTGAAAAACCAACGATAAAAGAGGAAGAAGAGGATAAATAATACTAATATTTCTTTAAAAATATATATATATAGAGAGAGAGAAAGAGAGAGAGAGAGCAGGGGAGGGGCAGACAGAGAGGAGGACAGAGAATCCCAAGAAGGCTCTGCACTGACAGCAGGGCTTGAATTCAGGAACCACAAGATCATGACCTGAGCTGAAGCTGGATGCTTAACTGACTGAGCTGCCCAGGCACCTCTAAAACTAATATTAGTTAACATTTGTTAAGCACATAATACCTGGGCAGTGTTTTAAGGACCTTATTTGTATTAACTCATTAATCCTCAAAGTAACTTGATGAAATAGAATTCTATTATTTTCACTTTGGGGAAGATTAAATCAAGGTCCAGAAGCCACACAGGCAGGAAATAATAGCGGCAGGATTCAAACCCAGGTAATTCAAACCCAAAGGTTTTAGCACTCCTGGAAGTACTTAGGAAGTACTTTACCGTTTTGTAAAATACGGATATGGGGGTCGAGTATCACTATCATTGGTGTACAGGTATTATTGATAAACGTGCTTTTATTTATTTTTTTTTAATTTTTTTTAACGTTTATTTATTTTTGAGACAGAGAGAGACAGAGCATGAATGGGGGAGGGTCAGAGAGAAAGGGAGACACAGAATCCGTAACAGGCTCCAGGCTCAGAACCGTCAGCACAGAGCCCGACGCCGGGCTCGAACTCACGGACCGAGAGATCATGACCTGAGTTGAAGTCTGATGCCCAACCGACTGAGCCACCCAGGCGCCCCGATAAACATGTGCTTTTAAATCCATGCATCTAAATAATACAAATTGAGTTGGTTTTGAAAATATTTCACAAATTATAGGACATATTTTCTCTAAATCTAGCAAATATTGGAAGGGTGATAAGAGGAATAAGGCTTGAGCTATAAAGAAGGGATAAGGCAAAGACAAGTATGGGAGATAAACTGTGGACTTTTGGGGAAGGTTAAATGTCTGAGTGTATAAAGAGCTGGCTCTCTACAGCTGCTCTTCCTTGAGGGGCTATTCTAAGCACAAAGCATGGGGAACTCTAGGAAAGCTGCCTACCTGGCAGGCAAACCATAGGACGGTTTTGTTTGATCAATTTGCTCTAGCCGCCTCTGAGCTCTGAGAGATGTTTCCACCCACCCCTCCCTGAAATCCTTCCTATGTCCTAAAACAGCCTTTCCTCTTCCCTCATGCACACACTAATCTTGGCCTGAGGAGAGTGGGTGCACGAAGTCTGGCTGTCTTTCTTGTAAGGGGCAACACTGTTAAGAGCTGATAGTTAAATGCTCTGCTTGACTGTTTTTTAACTGAGTACCAGCATGGTCTGTGAAGGCCAAATTTTTGTTAGGGGTGACTTCTTATTGTGCCCTTAGACTAAGGCAATCAAGAGATGCAGGTGTCCTTCGCCTTGAATTTCTCTTTCAAGAAAGTTTTCTTTTTCTCTAGCAGCATGCTTAACATTTGCTTCATTTTCTCAGGATGGATTTAGATGCTGTTTTTTTTTGTTGTTGTTATTGTTGTGTGCTTGTTTTTCTTTTTCTTTTTCTTTTTTTTTTCTTTTTTTTCTTTTTAACCAGCAGACAAAGTTCTGGAGAAGATGGAAGAAAATGTGAACAAGGGGCCTAGGAAATAAATAC
Organism: Panthera uncia; assembly: GCF_023721935.1. Taxonomy (NCBI): domain Eukaryota; kingdom Metazoa; phylum Chordata; class Mammalia; order Carnivora; family Felidae; genus Panthera; species Panthera uncia. The sequence continues at coordinate 84,186,670 of NC_064808.1, read as the reverse complement.
TTTTCACATTTCCAGAGGTGACAGACGCTGAAATGGACACATCAGTTTGAAAAGGAAGGTTAAATCAGAGTCTGTGGAGGTTTTTGAGTGGTGGTTCTGGCTCATTTTGAAAAGTCACCTTACATTTCCTGTCAGCAGAGCCAATAAGGACCCTAAAATTCTGATATATTATAGACTCGTGTCTCCTTTCTAGAGAGTATATTGGATAGACAAAACCTAAATCTGGATATTTTCATCTTGTTCTGCTTGGAACACCATCACAGCAGTCGTGAAGTGATGGATTCAGTCATTCAATCAACCAACATCTACAGAGCACCAACTGCATGCAGGCATCATATTGGGCACTAGACATACACAGCGAATGAGGTAGATACTGTCCTTGCCCCCAAGGAACTGACCACCTAGCAGATGCTATGAGTGACATGTTATATATAGAATTTAGTCCTGCTGATATACAAATATGGTGAAGCCCATGATGTTAGAATAGATATGAAAAAGTCTTTATGGCAAAAGAGTTAAAGGCATGCCATTTTGATGGTAGTAGTAGTGAGACAGCTCAGAGTGTGTAACAGTGGCAATATCTAATACCCACATGTATATGAGTGGTCTTTGTGCTGAAGGAAAATGAGTATGGATTTCTCATGAAAAAGAAATAGAATTTTTATATACAAACTCTTTCATCTTCCCCCTAAAACAGAACACCAAGTTTTCATGTACCTATGACCTTTCATGCCAATATTTAGACAAGAGTTTCCTACAAGCACTATTCTTGGGGGAACATAGGCAGATACTAAAATGCAGAAGTCCATTGTGCTATTAAATACATAATTTAAAGGATAGCAGAAATAATAGTCTTAAAAATGAAAACTTTTGATTTGCCACTGGTGGGCTTTTTGAGAGAAAGAAAGTATTACGGCATAAAATGTAATCCTTAGCAACAATGGAATAGAAAATACATGATAATGTAAAAGTTAGATTCCACACAACCTGAAGAAGTGATCAAAACTCTTTATGGCTGCAGTGTTTTCCAGAGTGAAAGTGGATATCAAGACTGTGTCAAAGTTATGGACCCCACTACACAGGAGCCCCACTTCTACACCATCTCAGAACTAACAGTGGGTGTTAGATGATGGATAGTGGCCAAATATCCCAAGTAAATCCAATACAAAGACAACAGAGGAGATATATACAGCCCCCCCCCACCAAGTGTACCTCACTATAGTAGCAGTAGGGCACTTCAAATGAATGAAGTGCCTAGACAATGGGTCCAGGGACAGCTTTGCAGAATCCCAGCACCCCTGTATGGTCATGGAAGAGCATCTGGGTGGGGTGGAGCTGAGCCCCCAAGGAGGCACTGAAGAATGAGAGAGGAAACAGAGTTGAAATGGCCTATGCTTGGGACAAAGAAGATGTGGAATGCTTACTCTGGGCTATCACAGGACACTGGAATGGTGGATATCCACAGAAGACACCAGGGGAAAATGACAAGGACCAGAAGAGGCCAGCCACATCTCACAGGTAACTGACAAAGGTGGAGGATGGGAATGGACCAGGTAACAACTCTCTTGACAGTCCTGGATGAAAGAGCATGCCACCCTTCCACTTCTCTCCAGTTTGGTCATAGCCCCAGAGTACAGAGAGGGGCATGGAATGTGAGTATTTACCTAGAAGATATTGAGTTTTAAGCTAGAAGAGATAGATCAGCTTAAATGGTCCAAGTTAAGTTTCCCACAACAGTAGAAATAAGGAAAGTTCAGTGATGGGAAAATATGCTCATTCTACTTTGGCATGCATGAATTTGTCACATGACATGCTTGGGACAGTGGATGCAATGCCTTGTTCCCTCCATGGTTAGCATTTTGTTAGAGCTGTATCTGAGTGTGGGTTTAGATGAGAGCTCTAAGGGGACATATTGACAATGGTAACTACAATCATTTAATTTATAGGTGAGTTGCATTAGGAAATTGACAATCAGACTGAATGGTGGACAAGATTTCTAAAATGTTAGCATAGTAAAGAGACTACATATAATTCTATATTCTATATAATATGTCTCAATATATCTATACATCTACATCTATATATCTATCTCTGTATATATATCACATATATATTCAGTCACTGATGCGATTTCTGTTTGTAGTGGGGAAACAAATCACATCAGTGACAAGGCTAAATATATGCATTTTGTAGGTAACTTGAAATTTTTAGTGAGTGCAAAGTTGCTTTGGATCATCCCTGCCAAGTTGATGCCTAGCATGAGTATGCCATTCATGTGCCTAGATCAATATAAATATGGATACTCCTGTATGAATTAGGCAGGAAATGTGGGACAATTTGACAGCCCCTTGCTGAGACACAGCGGCTCCCATCCCCTGGAAGGGCCTGAATAGCCACGCGCAGCCCTGATAGACTACAAGAAAGAAAATAGCAGCAAATGCAGATGCTTTGGGATGTTCACTTGACAGACTGAAGCCTGTTTGTCATCTGGGCTGTCACCTATCAGAGATTTAAAAAGGAGCCTTCTATAGGATGTTACGTAACCTGCTAGCTCACAACAGCCCCAGTGGAACAGAACGGAGGGCAGCAGGGAGAAGGGGCTGTGAAATGGAGGACAAGGCCCTGCTATTCTTCCCATTAATGGATTCCATGCCTCCTGCATTGCCATGCTTGAACACACAGCAAAGAATGGAGATGTTTGCTCTGTAAAGGCTATGTCAATCAAGAGAAGAAAATTAATCATGACAAAATTGGAAAAGAGGAGAGGATGAAGCAGGTTGTGTGTGTGTGTGTGTGTGTGGCGGGGGGGTCAGCACTTGAGATAGTGCCCTGGGAAGTGCAGGGAGTTCCACCCCAGTTCTACCCCTGATCCACCTGATCTACACCAACCCCTCCCCCACACCACTTGGCAACTGAAGGCTGATGGTTAAACTCAATTTTCTCTTTCTGGGAAGAGATGTGTGTTCAGTTTCCACAAGACTGTAATATGAGATGAAATGTTCACGTGTCTGAAATCATGTAATGGTATGAGCTTTATAGATGTCCTCAGGGCATAGTGTTGCTGGTTTGATTCATATACTTTTTCAAGTAGGAAACAGTTGTTTATGGACCCTTCCAGCAGGCAGAGGTTAAGTCATGCAAAAGTCAAGCATAGAATAATCAATATGGGAATCTCATGCTCTTTGCAGTGGGCATAGTCCCATGAATTTACATGTAAAGTTTGGTTATGAGTTTTATTTTAGGGGCCCTTGGGGAGATGGCTATTTTAAAGGCTCTTGATGTAAGAGTGAAGAATTCTATTGTGATGAGATGAATCACTCTCTACTCCCTAATTTATCTGTTCTGTGGGTTTGGGATTTTGCATATTAAGTTTTCCTTACCTTATGTACATTACCCACATACCACTGAGTCATTAAAGGGCATGAAGCAGAAAGCAAGGCTTTGGATATACGTTTGCACATAATCATTATTACCTAGCTGAAAAAGATCCTTGTTAACAGGTTACAGGGCTGTACTAAAGTATGTGGAATTTTTCTGCATTTGTGGTGTTTACCCTTGTGTTAAGTAGGAGTGACAACATATCGGACATGACAGGTTATATGTGGCACACATAATCTATAGTTGCAAATTCATAGAAATAATTGTTGAGACTGCCATAACAGAGTTGCAGCATGGTGGCAGCTATGCTAATGGAAAAGCAGGTATGGCTGGCAATACCCAGTTATAGTATACTATTTACAAAATGACAGCAGCATTTCCCCTGGTTTCATCTTCTCCCACCCTGACTCTAGGTTTGCCCATGCCACTTGTGTTTGTCAATGAGACAATAGTAAATGTAACGTAAACATGGGCTTGAAAATTGCTTGTGTTCTGTGGCTTACCCTCTTTTGCTGCTTTGGTGAATCCTGTGACCACTTCCATGTGAAGGACCCCAGGCTAGCCTGTTGGATAAGAAGGGACATGTGAACAAGCCTTCTTTATTGCCCTCTCAGACATTATCCATCAGCAAGTAAGGAAAGCCATCCTAGACTGTGTAGCCCTAGCTGAGCCAACCAAACACCATTCTGGACAATAACTGCCTAGCAACCCACCAGAGCTTGTAAAAATTAATACCTTTTGTTGTTTAAGGCCACAGCTTTGGGGGATTTGTTATGCAGCAAAAACTGATACACAAGTTAAGAACAGTGAGTTACAAGTGTGTTTCTATAAGGTAGAGGGGCATCGTATGGATGACTTAGGCACCCAAACCATGAAACTCATCAATATATTGATTATATAATGAGAGATTTGGAAACTAAAGAATTAAAGAAAGCTCACATGAGATGATAACTGAATTATACAGAGTTGTATTAAATAGTTAACCTAGCTACATATATCAGTAATTGAAGTATTTATAACACAGGTAGGATGCTATCTCACAAAGAGATTAACACATTCTTTTTTTTAATTTTTTTTAATGTTTTTATTTATTTTTGAGACAGAGAGAAACAGAGCATGAGTGGGGAAGGGGCAGAGAGAGAGGGAGACACAGAATCTGAAGCAGACTCCAGGCTCTGAGCTGTCAGCACAGAGCCCGAAGCAGGGCTCGAACTCACAGACTGTAAGATCGTGACCTGAGCTGAAGTCGGACGCTTAACCACCTGAGCCACCCAGGCGCCCCAAGGGATTAGCACATTCTTAAAGCTATAGATGGGTACAGGCAAAGTCTCAGAGTTGGTCCTATTCTTCACAGGCTTCCCCTCAGGCTCCACATTTGTCCCTGTAGGCTGGTCGTCATCTCACGTGATAACAATGTCTCTAGAGCATGTTGGTTACCAGTGCACCAAAATATTGTTCTGTATTTACCTGGGTTCAATTTATATTGTCTTAAGCATTCTTTTTTAAAAGCTGCAGCTGCTAGTGTTACGCCATTATTAATTTCTTTTCAGCTATTTCTATATATTTGTGTGTGCACATCTGCACATGACATGGCACTGTGGATATGAGACATCTGCTTCTGTCTTGTTAGGAAAAGTAATACTACTTCAATCTGTTGTACTTTATATTTGATGTATATCATGATGCATGCTGGTTGTGGCTTTCCTGAGCTTACCTAACAACTGAGCTCTACTCATCTACATAACATTTTTGTGTGGGGGCCATTTTGCATCTACTTTTCAAAGTAGGATCTCCCTGTCTTAGTGAGTTCACAGTGTTATAACAAAATATCATAAATTGAGTGGCTTAAACAACAAATATTTATTACTCATAGTTCTGGAGGCTGGGAAGTCTAAGATCAAGGTGCTGGCAAATCTGGTGGCTGGTGAGAGTTCTCTTCTTAGTTTGCAGATGAGTGATCTTCTCCTTGTATCCTCACATGGAAAGAAAAATCTCCAGTCTGTTTCCCTTTTTATAATGGCACCAATCCCATCATGAGGGCTCTATCTTCATGACCTCATCTAAACACCATTATCTCTCAAAGTTGTCATACACCTAATACCATCCCCTCGGGGGTTAAAGTTTCAATGTATACATACTGGGGAGACACAAATATGTAATCCATGATACTCCCTTCAATCATTTGTTCCCTAACCTTAGGTTTTGGTTCTTAGAACATTAAAACGCTCTGTTCTGCCTACATGGTTCCGTGGTCACCCACTTCCCTGGCCATATGTTGTTCTGATTGTGTTGGTCAATTTAGTTACTATGACAATACTGACTACTGGCCAATTTTACCCCCTTAGGAACAGCATTAGCCATATTGTAAAGGCCACCATCTCTGCTGTCTTCTCTTCTTTCTCTCAGGTGCAATGATTCCTCCCCTCATTGCTCATCCCCTGGTCAATTAATTTTGCTTGCTTCTCAGCGCATCGGACTGGCCATGTTTCTTGTTCTCTGTGTTTCAAAGGAAGAGGCCAATGATAGCTCCAATAACCCTTTTGTGTTGATTAATTTTATGTGTCAATATAAAATGAGCCATGGCGAGGGGGTACCAGGACCTTTGATCAAGCATTATTCTGAGTGTGTCTGTGAGGGTATTTGTGGATTTGTTTAACATTTAAGTCTGTAGACCAACTAAAGCAGATTGCCCTACCTAATGTGGGTGGGTCTGATTCAGTCAGTTGGGGCCTAAATAGAACAAGAGACTCCTGTCTTGAGGAGACTCTTGAGACTCTTGAGACTCCTGCAAGTAGGAAGGAATTCCTTCTGCATGAGTATTGAGCTGGGATATTGGCTTCTTCCTGCCTTCCAATGGGAGCTTATCCCATTAGCTCTTTTGGGTCTCCAGCTTGCTGACTGCATATCTTGGAACTTCTGAGCCTCCATAATCACAGGAGCTGATTCCTTATAAGAAATAAATCTCTTCCAGGGCGCCTGGGCAGCTCAGTCGATTAAGTGTCTGACTGTTAGTTTCAGCTCAGGTCATAATCGCACAGTGGTTCATGGGATCCAGCCCTGCATCATTGGGCTCTGTACTGATAGTGGAGCCTACTTGGGATTCTCTCTTTCTCTCTATCTCTGCTCCTTCTCCACTCATGCGTGCATGCTTTCTCGCTCTCAAAATAAATAAAAAACTTTATTAGAAATAAGTCTCTTTTGTACATACACACACACACACAACACACACACACACTTTGCTCTTGGCTCTGTTTCTTTGGAGAGCTCTGACTAATACACCTATCTTTGGAAGCTGTTTGTCTCAGGAGAAAACATCAGACCCTTTTATCATTTTTTTCTTTAAATATATTATATATATTTTTTCTTCTCTTATTGTTATAACTAAAATTTACATTATCTGAGTCATACATTTAAATCACTACTGTTCTAAAAGAAACTGTCAATTAACATTCTAAAATTCTTTGATCCCTTTCTGAACCCAAAATAAGTGATTTTACTGAAATTTGACTTGGGAAGACATTAACCTGGAAATGTGGACTCCTCTCAAGAGCTGTTGGTGGAATTGTGAGGACACACATGCACACCTACATAACTGCTGTGAGATAAAGGATAAAGGTGGATAAAGTAGAGATGTGCATAGGGTATGGCAAGAAGACTACTATTGAAGAGAAACTTCATTTGACCTTTTATTCTGGGTTGGGTTCTAGAGGAAAATACATTTTTTTAAGAGCTCTTTTTTTTCATTTCTTATATTTTTTAGATGTGTATTTATTTTTGAGAGACAGAGAGAGACAGAGTGCAAACAGGGGAGAGGCAGGGAGAGAGGGAGACAGAATTTGAAGCAGGCTCCAGGCTCCACACTGTCAGCACAGAGCCCAATGTGGGGCTCGAACTAGTGAACTGAGAGATCATGAGCTGAGCTGAAGTTGGATGCTTAACCGACTGAACCACCCAGGTTCCCTGAAAGAAATACATTTAATTCAGGGTAATCTATTGTGAAAATTTAGTGATGCCACTTGAGTGATTTAAAAGTAGAAAAACAATTTAATCTGAGCTTGGGGGTGGTCTTGCGCCATAGACAGGATAAGCTGTACTTCTCAGGTAGGTGCCAAGGGAGTGAAGAGAAACAGATCTGTGAACTTCAGGGCTGAGGCTAGAGAGAAATATAAGGAGGTTCTGAGCAGCTGCCCAAGGCAGATATAGAAGGAAAACTATGCCAAATAAACTTGAATATGATGAGGCTGTGTCCCTGTGATTCTACTCTAAAATTTGTACACAATTCTACTCCAAGATTCTCTGCCAGTCTAGTTCAGTAGTTTGTGTCTCTTCATTTACTGACTCTGTTGTGCCAGAGAGGACAGACTGGGGACTCATACTCCAGAGTCAAGCAGGGGAAGACCATGCCCATAGCCTGAGGGAGGAGTGTGGACTTCTAGGAGAGCCTGGTTCCCCAAGATCTTGTGAACACATTTCTAGAGCTGTGTCCTAATGGCTGCAGATCATTCTATATCAGATTTGACAAGAGGCACATACTACTTCAGGGTCTTTAAAAAAAAAGGAGGGTACTAAGGGGAAGAATTGTCTTCCTGTGGATGTGGAATTTCTTGGTCTCAGGGCATGAGGGGAGGAGAGCAAAGTTTTCTTAGAAACTGGACTCCTTATGCTGGACTTTTCATTTTTCTGCTCACAGCTACCAGTGTCTCAACTGTTTCATGTGTGGCTTTAATATGGAAACACTGGGAATCCCACTACTATCAGGTGCCAGATTGGGAGCCGCCTGCAGCCAGGAGCTTGGTTTCAAGCCCTTCCATTGTTTCAATCTCCAGCAGCGGCTCCCTGTGGCTGAGCAAGCACTTTGGGGACTGTGCTGGTATAACAAGAAGAGAAAGCCCTGTGGGAAGCCAGGAGGTTTGCTGCTGTGCCCCTTGTAGTGTTTCAAGAACAGTGGGCAGAAAGGAACATCTGAACAAGGAGGCGGCAGGGTAATCCAGGGCAACCCGAGCACCTGTGGGATGGTCTTACTGGTTGGTATGCCTGGCATACCTCTGCACCTGCCTCTGGGTTTGTCTTGCTCTCGTTAGTGAGCTGGCTGAGAAAGTTTCTCTTTTATTAGGCTGTTGTGTATGTGTATAATAAAAGAAAAATGTTCTGAAAATAGAATGGAAAAAGGGGGAATCCAAATTTCCCAGGGCTCTTCTACAAGCAGGGAACACCTTGGCCTCTCTTACGTGTCTTTATCCAGCATGTTCCAGCAGGCAACATTTTATTACCCAAGCCCCCAACTCACAGCATCATGGTATAGTTGGGGATAAAGGAACTTCTGAGATCAAATAGACCAATGTTTGTTCCCTGATATGAGTTGTTTTCAAATAATCATATCTTGCAACCTGTTAATAAATGTTATGTCAAGAAAAAATGTATGTGGGGGTAGGTGGGTAACATTTAAAATTGAAAAAGTTTGGGATAAAAGATTTAAATAGGGAGTTTACTGCAAGCTAATTTAGAGGCTTTAATATGCTAGCGTGTAGAGAAGTGCTTCTAAAGCATGTTTGGCCAAATCTTCAATAAAGAAGACACATGCATATAAACATGTACACATACACACACACACTCACACACAACTTAAATAGGAGCTTCATGAAACAATATTTACCCTTTCTATATGTGATGGCCTCTGATGTCTTCAATTCTAGCTTATTTTAAGAAATATTTATCGTAAACCACTTAATTTCATGGCCTATATTTTAGTTCATGACCTACAATTTGAAAAACTAGGATAGTGCAAATCTCTACAAAGGGCACACATTATTTGATATTTCCCCAATTTATTTGACCATAGAACTATTTCTGGTGGAGAAAGTATCATGAGGAACTGCTGTTCCATGGAACATGCTTTTGGAAATGCTGAGCTAGTCCAATTCCTTCATTTAAAATTTTTTTTTAATGTTTATTCATTTTTGATACACAGAGTGCGAGCAGGGGAGGGGCAGAGAGAGAGGGAGACATCGAACCTGAAGCAGGCTCCAGGCTGTCAGCGCAGAGCTCAAAGCGGGGCTCAAACCCACAAACTGTGAGATCATGACCTAGGCCGAAGTCCGATGCTTAACCGACTGAGCCACCCAGGTGCCCCGATTCCTTCATTTTAGAACTCAGGGCATGAGGAACCAGAAATAACACATGACTTGCCTGAAGTCACACAAAAAGTTTAGTGGCAGATATAGAGCCCCAGATCCAGATGATTTGGCTCATAGATAAGTTTGCTTTTTGTGTACCATAATACCATTCTACTTGGTGTTGTTTTGAAAATCAGATGCTATAATTCAAGTAATAGATACTCTAGATTATGTAGATGATTATTAACCAGTTGTTAACCAGTTAACAACCAGTTGATATCTGTCAGATCAAACATAATGGAGAAAGAAGCATGAGGGTATTTAAGACACCATTTCTTTACTTTGGAGATGTACTTCCTAGAATGGGAGATAAACACACGTGATATAATCCAGACCATGGTAGATGCTTAAATAAAGCCATGATCAGAAGACATGGGTAAATTGGAGGAAGAGAGTCAAATGAACACAGAGTAGAGATCTGAGAAGAGTTTTGGAGAGCAGAATTTTAATAAAATCTTGAGGATTTTCCAGGACTTTCATAGACATAAAAGGGAATGCATAAGTGTAGAGGTAATTAAGGGCACTTCAGGAGAAGAGACAGCATGGGCAAATGTAGGGGAAGTAATCATGTGTAGGGTATTTGGGGAAGTCCACAGTTAGAGAAAATGCCATTAAAGGAAGCAAAGCTAGAAAAGTGAAGTGGTATTGTTTACGTAGGATGTGGGATACCAACCTCTATCATTGGTATTATTTTGTAGGCGACATAGGACCAATGGAGTATTTTGAGGACTATGTCCACTTAGATTCTTCTAGTATTCTGGAAACTGCAAAGGAATACATAGAAGAGAGAGGATTCATTTATGAAGTTATTTCAACAGTATAAGCAAGTGGTAAGGATCTAAAGCAATGCAGAGACAATAGGATTGAAAACAAGGGAGTTTGGTGCAAGAGATGTATTTAGGTTAGAATCATGGGGGCTTAAAAAGTAATTAGGTGAAGAGAAGGAGGAGAACAGTAACCTGGAGAGGTGTTAGCACTTGGATGATTGAAAGAATGATAATATTAACCCATATACAGAGCCTTGGAAATGAAGTTTTGAGGGAAAGATGATGATATCTTTGGAGGAGATGGGATTGATGAATTTCAAGCCAAGAGATAACTTTTAATAACTTTCAAACAAAACAAGACAAAACAAAAACTGAAAAAGCCAGTACTCACAAGCATCCTTTTTGAGATCAAGATTGTCCCTGGTTAAACTTGTCATATCACAGATTCAAAGCTTGTAAGGAATTAACTCTTTCTGTGACTAAATTTGAGTAGTTACAAGTTTTCTGACTTCTTTCTCATGAAATCTTTTGTTTGTGCAAGCGATTTCTTTTCTCTAGTAGTCAGACATTGGAAACTTCATCTAGGACTGGAAGGCGTTCTAGTATTTCTGCAATAGTTTACAGTAGCATAAGAGAACTTTAACATTGCTTGTGAATGGGTGAATAATAATAACAGTCATAAAGAAGTGTGAATGGCAATGAAAATTAAACATATGGGATTTTGAAAATAAATCAGTCAGACTAAGGTGGAATACTCATGACAGGTAGTCAAAAGTAAGTTTTCAAGAAGAGAAAGATATGCCGATTGAGTGATCTTAATATTAAGAAGAAAAATGTGGCTGTGGTAAGGTTGAAAATAGAAAAACATTATATTCCTGAGGAAATCACATGGTACAAGTAAGTCTTTAATAAGGGTTGTGTAGCATAAAAATTCTTGGTGAATTAAAAGCGGGGAAATATTCAAGTTGGGAAGATCTCAAAGGTTACTGCAATAAAATAAACAAGTGGAAGATGGTTGTAGCTAGTATGAAGAAGCTAAAATTGTTCTTGTCAGGATTGTCAATAACATCCATTAAAAAAATATGATATTCATCTACTGTCTTCAGTTTATTTAACCCGAATAAGAAATATAATAAATGTAGACACTGCCAATTATTCTTTTCTTTTTGAAAGTCATCTTTTAACGAATTTTGAAAGTCAAGTATAATATCTATCAAGAAAAGTGCACAAATAAAAAGTTCACACATAAATTAGCTTTTATAAAGTCTAAACTTCCATTAAACTACCATCCAGAGGGGGGGAAAAAGATATTACCAACACCACAGGACTCCTCTCATGTCCCTTCTTACTTACCTACCTGATCAACAGAAGTAACTTTTATCCTGACTTCCACTATCATCAGTTTGTTTTGGGTAGTCTACAGAAATGGAATCATATGTTGTGTATACATTTGTATCTCATTTTTCATGCTCAATTGTTTGTCTCTAGGATTCATCCCTGTTTGCATTATAGCAATGGCTTGTTTACTGTCATTGTTGTTTAGGATTCCATTCCATAGAGATATCATGATTTAAATATTACAGTGTTAATAAATGTTTAACTTATTTGCAGTTTTTATCTACTCTAAATAGTGCTGCTATGAAAACTATCATGTACATTTTTTGTTGCATATACATACACATTTCTATTGGGCATTTACCTGGGAGTGGAATTTCTGTGTCATGAATTCACCTTCAAGAAATACTGCAAACGAATTTTCCAAAGTTGTTATACCAATTTACACTCCCATAAGTAGTGTATAGCAGTTCCAGTTATACTATCTCCTCCACAACACTTGGTATTATTGGGCTCTTCAAAGTAAGTGATGTGGTAAGATTTCAGTACTTTAAAATTCATGTTTTCCTAATGGCTAAAGAAATGGAATACTTTTTATGTGATTATTGGCCATTTATATACAACATTTTGTGAAATTCCTATTCAATTTTTTTGCCCAGTTTTATTTAATTTTTTTTTTACATTTGTTTATTTTTGAGAGACAGAGAGAGGCAGAACATGAGAAGGGGAGGGGGGAAAGGAGAGAGAGACACATAATTTGAAGGAGGCTCCAGGCTCTGAGCTGTTTTGTTAGCACAGAACCCGATGTGAGCCCAAACTCACCAACCGCAAGACCATGACCTGAGACGAAGTCGGACACTCAATCGACTGAGCCACCCAATTTTTGCCCAGTTTTAAATGAGATATTATATTTTTTCTTATTGATTTAAAGTGTTATTTATGTATTCTGGATATGAGTCCATCCCTTTGTCAGTTAGATATAGTGTAAAAATCTCCTTCCAATCTAAGACTTGAGATCTTACTTTCTTAATTGTGATAACAAATTTTTAGTTTTTACAAAGTCTGTTTTATCAGTCTTTTTCTCTTGGTTAGTATTGTTTATGTTCTTTTCAGGAAAACTCCCTAAATCAAGGTAAATAGTGCTCTTTTTAACTTCTAACAGTTTTATTTTTCTTTTACATTAGGAGCTAAAATAAATTTCAAATTTGCTTTTCTTTATGGTGTGAGAAAGATATACAGATATATAGTGGACTTATTTTTGAGTTCTTTATCCTATTCCTGCACAATACTACACTTTCTCATAAAGACTCATGATATCTAGCAATTCAAGTCTTCCAACTTTTTCAGTTTTCTTTCAGATAGACTTATTTTTAATCCTTTATATTTTGGTCATTTTAGTATTAATTGGTCATTTTCTACCAAAAAATATTGTTGGGATATTGATTCAGATTGCCTGGAATCTATGTATGTATTAGAGAAGAAGTAGCATTTTCACAATTTTTAATTATTGAATTACCAATCCATAAACATGATGTATTTCTTCATTTATTTAGGATTTCTTAATTTTTCTCAGTAATAATTTATAGCTTTCTGTGGATATGTGTTGTACTTGTTATTTAAATTTATTCCTCCTTGTTTGATGGGCCGCCTGGGTGGTTCAGTGGGTTAAGTGTCCTACTTCTCACGGTTTGTGAGTTTGAGCCCTGTGTCAGACTCTGTGCTGACAGCTTGGAGCCTAGAGCCCACTTCAGATTCTGTGTCTCCCTCTCTCTCTGCCCCTCCCCTGCTTGTGCTCTCTCTGTGTCTCAAAAATAAATAAAAATGTTAAAAAATGTTTTAAAGTTGTAACCAACACTGGTTTTGTAAATTTTCATGACCTCTTTGTTGGTAGTATATAGAAATATAATTAATTTATATAATTATAAAATTATAATTATATCCACTGATATCGCTAAATCTACTTATTAATTCTAATAGTTATTTTCCATAATTTACTTCAAATTTTTGAGGCTCATCATCATGCCATTGACAGTTGAACAAAGTGAATTGTGATAGTTTTATTTCTTTCTTTCTAATCATAATATATCCCCCCCCCTTTTTTTTTGCATTATTGCATAGGCTATTACCTCCACTATAATGTTAGATAAAGGTAGTGATAGTGGTTATTGTTCTCAGTCTCAAAGAGAAGTCTTAAAAATTACATTAAATGTTATTGCAATAGTTTTGTTGTTGCTGTTGATAATTGTTTATAAAAGTGAGGAATGTCTTATTTATTTCTATTTTGATAAGGTTCTTTCATTTTATATCATAAATGGCTGTTGAATGTCATCAAATGTTCTGCATCTAATGGAATGAATTTATTTTTCATTTAGTATACATATGTGCTGAATTATATTAGTTTGTTTTGAAATTTTGAAACTGTGATTTTGAGAAAGATGGTTTGCACTTTTTATTTTTTATGCAATGTTTTTGTCACATTCCATAAAAAGTTATGCTGGCCTCATAAAGCTAGTTAGAGCCAATCTGCTGTGAAGTCCATCTGTGGGATTTATAATTTCAGGGTTTTTTTTCCAGTTCAAAAATTTCTATTTGATATGTTGATATATGCTGCATTCTCCAGTGAAATTCTCCATCCTGTGATCCATTTTCTTGAACATATTAGTTGTAGCCATTTAAAGCCCATTTCTGAAAACCCACGTCTGTATCACTTGTGACTGCTTTCTACCATCTTTTTTTCCTTTTGTTTTTGTCTTTTAATATGTCTAGTATTTTTTTTTTTTAATTCTAGACACTGAGTATAAAGAATTAGAGAGACTTTGGATGATTTTATCTTTCTACACAGTAGTTTACTTACTCTCTGAAAGCCACCTGGAATGGAAATAGGTCACATCAATTCAATTGGAGAATGAGCTAAAACAAAAAGGCAGGGTTTCAAATTACAAAGTTGCTTTCTGACTCTGTCCCACTCATAGGACCCAGTCCTTCAAAGGTGCTGACTGAGATCTAGAATGTTATAGATGCCCCAAAATATTTATTAAGTGGATTATAACATGAACGAATGTTGACTAGGGTGAGGGGGAAGAGTGTGGTGGACAATTCAGAAAAAAAAAATATTTCCAAGTAAGAAATTATATTCAAGAAAAAGGGAGGATGGATCATAAATTGTGAAAAGTTTCTAGATTTCGTATAGTGGGCACTGCTGATAACAGAATCAATCATTAGGAACAAGCTTGAGATATTTGGAATGAAGACACATTGAGGGTTTAGGGCAGATTATGAGTTCTAAGTTAGATAACTTTGGGTGATAAAGACAATCTCAATGCAGACTTATGATATGGGATATGGGTTGAAAGGTCTGGACTGAGGGAGAGGAAAGACATCAAAGCTAACTTCTCATCAACAGGCTACAGAATGGGCAAATTTCATAAATGTTATAGATTTTACAGCTATTTAGAGTGACATTTATGCATATAACATAAGAAATTTGGACCAAGTGAGAACAAGAACTAGAACTCAAAAGTTCTGCCTTCTGAAAAGCCCAGACATGACTGTGTTCTCTCCTAAGTTTACAGAGATTTTGAATAAACAAACAGAAGATATTTATTCATTTTCCTGGGAGGAAACAAGGGAATATCTTTTCTACTCATCTTTCTGGGTCCCTCATAATCTCAGGACCACTAAGCTTATTAATAGTGGACACATTCATTTATAAATGAAATAACTTTTATTGGTTCTTTAAAACTCCTTAGATATGCTCCTGGCTATTTTTAATGTCTTTCTTTGGTTAATCCACATTACTGATAAGTTACATTTTTCTTGTATTTGTCCTCCTGCATATCTACATATTGATAAAATAGACAATTCAGTACCAGAGTAGGCACTGTGGCTGCAAAGCTCACCTACATGGACTAGCAACCGTTCTGTTTAGTAAGTTACCAAGCCACTTAGATATACTTAAATATACTTAGAAATCTATGATTTCTTATTGTGGGTGTGTATATATTCCTTGGGAGAAAAAGTCTAAACAATCACCACTGTGATGCTCAGATAGCTCAGGACTGCATTTCTTTTTTTCTGGGCAATGGTAGAGCAGAGCTCTAAGCATTGTGGTTATAGCTGAGTCTCCAACATGAACTATAGCACTGTGTTCCAGGAGTCCTTTAGTACCTTAGAGTCTATAATAGATATTTCTAGTTCTCATGAAAATATTAAAAAAAAAAACATCAAGGAAATATATTTTACAAACTGAAGCTAATGCAGAGGGTCATTAATATTGCTATTAGAGACAATCCAGATGATTTAGCCAAGGCCTTTGACAAGGGTATACACCTGTCTGTGAATAACAGGTGGCTGCTTATTACCCATGCTATTAATTAGATGAAGTATAAGGATGGGATGAGTGTCTACTCCAAAGTGTATCCAAATGGTGAGAGAACAAATTAAGTGATTACAGTGACTCCATCAACTACCCAGTTCAGGCTGAGGGCACAGGTCCAGGGGACTGGCCTCAGGTCACTTGATGGCTATAGCTTCAAATTCAAGTTTCATCTTTTCTCAGAATTCTACATAACATAACTAGGTGTAGTTTGTATCATTTCTATCAGTGTGATGCATTCTTACCACTATTTTGGGCATTTGGGGCTGATGAAAATTTATTATTTTACTATCATTTTACTATCATCACTGGCTATTTCTTCTAATAATATTGGGATTATATAACTACTACAAGAATAACTTTAGTCTCAGGTTGAATCTCGCTTTGGTAAAGTTAGTAAGAAACTCTGGGTGATTACCATGCAGTATTTTTGTTGTTAAAAAGTAAAATAATACTTATTTAGAATAATATAAAGCAACTTAATTTATCTTAATTGACAACTTCAGGGACAAATCAAATAACACCAAAATGTTTGATAAGTGACCAAGAAAAGAATACACACACAGACACAAAAGAGCCATGTACTATCTTTCTTGATGAGCTTGTAACCCACTTACCTGTCTCTCAAGTCTATTCACAGCTAGGCTTTATATAAAGCCATTTACATAATTCTCAAACAGTGTAGCAGGTTTCAACTGTCCCCTGTTCTTTTACACATCTCACTCACAGTTGGGATGTTGAGTTAGTGTCCTTGTCTCTTTTTCTTACTGTTTTTACATTTTTCCATTCTTATAACACATTCTTGAGACTGTCTTCCCATTTCTTGGTATTGGATGATTATAAACATCAAGAGTAATGTTACTAAATGCTTTTTGAATTCTTATTTTTATGTATCAGATCTATTTCTTAATGCTTTAAGTGCATTATCTAATTTAATACTCATAGGAGTTTAGTTCCCAGTTTTTGGATAAATATATTGAAGTTTATAGAGATAAGTGGCTGTTCCCAAAGTGAATGAATGGCACAGCAGGGGTTGAGGCACATCTAATCTTTTCTCTGAATGTCCTGAGACTATAGTAAACCCTCAAACTTTGATGTGCCTGTAAATCACCAGTGAATTTTGTCACAATGCAGATTCTGATTCTGGGGTCTGGGATGGGACTAGCATTCTGCATTTTGAATAAGCTCCCCTGGGGAAGTGCTAGAGCTGGTCCTGGATCAACAGGATGGAATTCTTTCTTCCTTGAGGAGGGGGTGCAGGGGACATGGAGGGTAAGAAAACTTGTTTCACATCATCTAAAATCTGAAAGTGTCTTCTCAACTTTATCCCATTGCATTTTCTGAATCCCAAAGGGGAAATAAATTCAGTCTCTTTTTTTCCCCTGCTTCCTCCATTTCAACCAACAGTCCTTGTGAACAGCCACAGGGAAGGCTTTCTCTATTGCAGAGGGTCTAGCGCAGGGCATTGCCCCTCTGTTTTTCAGCAAACACCCCTGGATGATGAGCTGCTATTGGGCAAGAGCAGAACTTTTGATCTTCGCAGAAAGTCACTCTATTGTTTGCTTCAAAAATGCCCCGAGGCTGCCAGTTCCCCCAGTTGAGGCTTTAAACATATGATGGCCATTTATCTATTTTCAGTCCTTTCAAATTCCTTCTCATTTTTGTGATTTGGGACAGGGGAGAGGGCAGCACCTGAATGGCCGCTACTCACCATTCATTATCCAATAGATCTCTATTAAGCCAAAGAATTTTTTTTCCAATTGTTTCTTTCCTTCTAGGGATAAAGACCTCCTTTCACCCATTATGCCTCTGATCATTTTTCTGCCCTTTTCTGAAACTTCACTTTGTTGGCTCTGCTTTCTTTGAGGCAAAGATGATCAAAGCAGCTCTAAGCATGCCAGCAATTTTTACAATAAATAGCATTTTCTGGGTTATTTTTCATTCCCATTTTAATGCAGCTCACTCACCTTGCTTGTTCTATAAACTGTCCCTGTGCATTTTCTATGGCTTTATATCAAACAGAAAGTCACTTCAGATTACATCAGAGTAGTTGCCCCTATCCCAAATTCCCCTTACCTTAATGCTGAGGTTGGAGAGATTCAGTAAATTATATTCTCCACAATGATTTCCTTTACTTTTTCTTTTTGTTGTTATTTTCTTGTTTCTGGAGTTTCCTGAGGGCACAGTGGTCTACTCTGGCCAGAGGTAAATCTGAGAAGAACTGAGAATTTGAGAGTTTGTCAAGCCTTCATCAAATCATAGCCATTCCTATTAACAATGTAGCATTCCCATATTCTGTGTTCTCACTTAATGGGTCTTCCCAATGGATAATCAATCACTGACCAGTTGCACATGTCTCTGCTTTTCTAATCCCAACTTACTCTTACTACGACTATTATGCCTACTTATGCCTACTTGCCATGTATGGAACAATTCTTATTAATGTCTGAAGCACCAGCACTTACTATGTGCCAGGCCCATTTTAAGAACATCACACATGTCAACTCATGTGGTCCTCTGTACAACTCAGTAGGCAGATGCGATTATTATTGTATTTTACAGATGAAGAAATCAAGGAACAGAGAAACCATGGTCACACAGCTAGTAAGTGGAGAAGGCAGGTTTGAACTCAGGCATTCTGGCTCTGGAGCTTGAACTTTTTAATACCAATTTCCTTCTTACTATGTAATAGGCAGGGCATTAGCTGCTTTATATATATTACCTAAATTACTGTTTACTATGCCTATTTGAAGAACTCCAGGTTTCCAACACTTATTCAAAACAAACTGTATCTCAGTCTTTTAGGAAAACTTTACTTATTAAAATAAAGAAGTAAGCAAAGCTCAGAGATTCCAGCTACAAATCACAAGGTCAATGCCATGCTCACCATATTTGGTATTTATGGTTTTACATCTTTAAGCTTCCATACATACACTGAGCATCTTGAGGGCAGGGGCCACACTTCATTCACTTATTAATAAAATATGTAGTAGTCCCTGAGGAAGGCTTAAACACTTGTGTCTCAGTGGTTCAGGAACTGATTCCAAGGTGCATAGAATTTGGAAGGTGTGTGTGGTGGGGGGGAGGTTGGGCTGGGAACACTGATTGAGCCCCTTCCCTTACTCTCAGGTCTCTGGAAGGCTGTTCTGAATTAGTACTGCTTTCTCTGAATTCTTTCTTTTCTTTCTGCACTTTGAGCAATCCTTTCCCTGCTTGTTCCTGGCAAATTCTACAACTTTCCCTGGCCAAATATTGTTGTCCTTAGAGGGGAGAGAGCCAAATTCTGCTTTCTATCTCACTGTTAACTGTACAGAGTTGGGGGACAGAGCTCACTTTCTTTCAAAATTCCTTTTATTCCTGTAATTCAATCCCCTGTTACCCTAAGAATGAAAAGACTCCCATTTGGTCTAAGAAATCAATTCTATTGACTTTGCTCCTTGTGACCCAGTACCCTGGCCTAAGAGAGGCCCTTCCAGACTGCTTTATAACCTGAAGCTCTTCAAAGTGACAAAGAAAGGTTCCACATCCAGATAACCCACTCAAATCCCTAGTGGGTATGAGATGAGTCAACACATCTCAGTTTACCCTGCCATACCCCCAACATATCCCTCAGTATTTAGAGAGGATGTTTACCTTGTAAGGTCACCAGTTAATGAGATTTCACAGGTAAAATGCCAATTACAATGCAAGAACATAATAATCATCTCAATAACTGTTGAACATCCCTCCCCGTTGTTCTTTTAATTTCCTCTCCTATCTCTATTTCATCTTCACACTAAACTTTGAGCTGAAAGTGGACATTATAATGCTAGTGAACAGAAAGCAAAACTGAGGCAGAGAAAGACTTGCCCATAATAACAGTTAGCAACCACAGGCCCAGCAGTTGGCTCAGGAACAATTGATCAAAGCAGCCTTTACTCTCAGTAAAGTATGTTCACACTCCATTGTGGGGAATTGGGTTCAAGGAATGCAAATAAAAATACAAAATCATATCTGTAAGTGTTTAAAATAAAATAGTAACAATAACGATGATACTTGCATTCATACAGTGAATTTGTTTGTTGTCCATGCTGTACAAAGCACGTTTATAGATTATCTTCTTCCAAACACACATCTGCTAAGTATCATTTCACTGGTGCAGTAGAAAATGAAATCAGCAGAAACTCTTTCTATTATAAGTAACAGAAGTTTATTTTATGCTTTATTATAACAAAAATGTGGTTGTAGGCAGTGGCTCATGTTGGTTCAGCAGCTCAAAGATGTTAGGGCTTAAGTCTAACAGGTCTGTAATTCTATTTATCCTCTCATGGTCATAAGATGGCTGCAGTAGTGCCAAGAATCAGGTCCTGCATTCCGGTTAGGAAACATGGAGCAGCACAGGGTATTTCTCTTATCCAGGAGGAAAACTCTCTCATTAACTAACATCTCATTAACTAAAATGGGATTAATGCTAACTGTTGGATTAGGGGCTGAGCTAATGTTTCCTAAAATCAAAGGATCCTTTCTGATTCCTAAACAAATGTGGGGTGAGGTTCTACCTTTTAGCAAGGAGAACTGGCTTTAAGGAAGGCAGTTAACAGTGCCTGACCCAAAAAGGGCATTGCACTAGAAGTAAAGTGAAAAAAGAAGTCACGTCATTTTCTTCCATTTGTTAACTGAGACACATTGCAAAAATCCTAATGCCTCTGCTTTTTTACCTGTGAGTTAGAGATAATAGCCTATTTTCCTCATAGGAGTGGAGTGAGGAAATATACATATGCAGAGATGTTTGAAGATTATGAAATACTGTGAAAAAGAAAATATTATACCTGGGGTATTTTCTCATTCGGGGTGATATTAGAGCAGCATAAAACTGTCTTTTTCTAATGGAACTCATAATCAGGTAGGAAACCCAAACTGTTTATATATGAAATTTGAAATGATATGAGTTTTAACCCAATTCAAGACAACAACAGAAAAATTATTACAAGTAGTATAAAGAGACAATAAAATGTAATGGTTAAGACTACAGGATTTGTAGTTGTGTATACCTGAGTTGAAGTCCCTATTGTATCACATCTTAGTTGGGTGATCTTGGTCAATCCACTTCTAAGTCACAATTTCCTCACCCATAAAACAGAACAACCAACAAACCAACCAACCAAACAAACAAAAAAAACCAGTTTCTTCCTATGCTTTTAAAAGAAAATCACATGAAATGCATACAAAATACATAGCACAGTGTGTGGCATAGACCTGAATTCAATAAATGTTAATTAACAAATGTTTAATAGGTGATTTGATAGAAATTTATCTTCTCTCCAACTCTTCCTCTATCCCTTCTGGAACTAGGTGCCCTGTGCCCTTGGGAAATGACTGCCTTTTTAATATATTGAACAGGTCCTGAATGATCTCAGCCCTCACACAAGTTCCCTGAAGCTCCAGATTAACCTTTTTCCCAAGATGGTTATTGACAATTTACTCGTAGTCTTTGCTTCCTGTCTCTTAACTGGTTTGGGATTTGCAATGATACTGTGCTTCTAGCCCTGAGGTTGCAAATGAACTCATTTCTCTCTTTGCCTGAATCTTGACCTCCTGTTATTTTGAGTGAAAATGACCCACGCAGGATTTTCCCTTGGCTGGAGTAAGCAGGGAATAAGGAATGGCAAAATATCAAGAAATCGATCAGAAAAAGGGAGACCTTCAAACATGGTCCCCTCCGTCTTGTGTCCAGATTCTGTTTTTACCCAATAAATAGAGGACGGAAATTTTGGAGAAAAAAAAAGGTAGCCAAACTGCCTTGTAGGATTTGGGCATGATATATATATATACATATATATACGAACCGTGAGATTATGAGCTGAGCTGACGTTGGCTGCTTGACAGACTGAGCCACCTAAGCACCCCAATATATATATCTGTATAATATATATATGTATATACCCGAT